>NC_069502.1:1139780809-1140050809 GCF_027579735.1 Bombina bombina
AATCAAATATAGTTATTAAACTTACCTTCAGTGTATTCTTTAGTGCCGTCAAGAGGATCAACCCACACAACAAGCTTTTAGAAAAATAAATAAAAAATTATTATCGTTATTTTTCTTTATACAGACATAATGTTACAATTTTAAACAATGCAAAGTATTTTTTTAACATACTTCCATTAGCAAAACTGTTTCATACACACACATATGTGGTGTGAGTGACTTGTATGACACAAATGATGTCATGATACAATACACACAGCTAACAGCTCTCTTATAAGTTGTAGTGTTTGAATGTTGGTGCATTCAAGAGAACTTGCAGCATATATGCATATGCTGCTGCAACAGTGATAATTTATACTAGAAGCATTTTTTGCTAATTAAAACATATTGCAAAAATACTTCTATTCAACATTAAAATACAAATTAAAGGGACAGTAAACGTTAAAATATAATTGCCCTTAGCTTTAAGTCTATTACTTTCTAAATACATTAGCCCAAGTTTGCAGAGCAAAAGTGTAGTGGAAGCGTTTAAAAAGGTATTTTATACTTACCTAAAAACGCATCTTCTGTCCGCCTACGAATCTGAAGTTTATTTTCCAATACTTGCCATCAATGCCCCTGCAGCCAACAGTGGAGCGAATGCCCGTCTTCTCCAATTTTGACAGCGCGCGTTCCCTCTCCACATGCGCATGCCCAATCAAAGCATCCAACAGCCATATACACAGAATCTCAATGCTTCGTCGCGCATCAAGATTCTGCGTTTCAGATTGAGCATGTGCAGAGAATTGGAAAATGTGCACTCCGGATCGGAAAATATGGGCGTTTCACAATACATGATTGACAGAACCTCCCTGCAGCACTGTCCCTGAAGAAAAAATATCGGGCTGCATGGGCGGAGAGTGGATGTCAAATTCGGTAATTATTTGTATTTATTTTAAAACGCTTCCGTAGCGCTTATGCTCTGCAAACTAAGGTCAATATTTAATTAATTGCTTGAATAGCAATACTTAAATTATTTTATAGTTTAACATTTACAGTCCCTTTAAAGGGCCAGTAAACCTAGAAAATAATGTTATATAATTCTGCACATAGTGCAGAATTATATATTATATTAGTGCTAGCTTTATTTAACATAATATTGCCAGTGACAGAGGGCGGGTCTGAAAAACCCTCTTTTTTAATAAAAATGTCACCGGCAATATTATGTTACATAAATCTAGCACTAATATAATTCTGCACTATGTGCAGAATTATAGAACATTATTTTCTAGGTTTACTGGCCCTTTAAGCTAATATAATCAGACGGAATGAATGCTTAAAGGGACATGAAACCCAAATTTTTTCTTTCATGATTCAGATAGAGACTAACATTTTAAATAACATTCCAATTTACTTCTATTATTTAATTTGCTTCCTTCTCTTGTTATCCTTTGCTGAAAGGTTTATCTAGGTAAGCTCAGGAGCAGCAGAGAACCTAGGTTCTACCTGTTGATTGGTTGCTGCATATATATATCGATTGTGTTTGGCTCACCCATGTGTTCAGTTAGAAACCATTAGTTTATTGCAGCTCCTTCAACAAATGATACTAAGAGAATGAAACAGATTAGATAATAGAAGTAAATTAGAAAGTTGTTTAAAATTGTATTCTCTATCTGAATCATTAAATATTTTTTGGGGGTTTCATGTCCCTTTAATGATTCACAAATTTATTTGGTGTTAATTTAACATTAAAGGGACAGTAAACTGTCAAAATGTTTTTCCCTTTATGTGTTTCCAATTACTTTTTTTACCAGCTGAAGAGTATAAAATGTAAAAGATTTGCTTTTTAAGGCTTATTTGTGTATATGAATTAGCAGTTTGTGTTTTGAAGCCACAAACTAATAAAAAAGGTTGAGCTTGTAGGTAAAATCAGATCATATTACTTTATCACATTGTGTACATATACCTGCTTCCTTATCTTATATCTGTCCATAAACCAATCACCAATACTTGGAGAGAATAATAAAAATATTAACATTTTATTACCTTATCTCTTCTATAACCCACTGAGAGTGTAATTTTTTTCTGCTGGCTGTGTTAACACAGCTTGGTCTTGAGAGCAAAAACTTTCAGGAAGGGTGGGGATACCACAGGCTAAATAAAACTATTTCAAATGGCAATATAAGGGTAATGGAAATAATTATAAACAATTTATTACACTGCAGCAGGTAAAGTGGATCATTGGGAACAAATTAAAGGGGAGAACATTTGAGTAAACTGTCCCTTTAAGGGCCAGATTACAAGTGGAGCACAAACGTTTGCACCTGAGCGATAAGGAATATATTGCAAGGGTTTGCGCTCATCTGGCTTACCGCTCATATTTAGAATTGAAAGTAAAAAGAGATTGTGTGAGCGCAATCACAATTTACACTAGAATCAATACTACAACTTCAGAGCTCGGGTTAACAGTTTCCCAAAAATAAAAAAGTAGCACAAAACACATAAAAAATGCACTACAAAGTACAGTTACAATCATAACACTACCTAACAAAAATAATTAAAAAAAAAAATATTGCACCAAAAAGATAGAAAGGCTCAAAGATAGAAAATGTTAGGGGAAAAAAAAGGCAGACAAAGGGCTTTAACATTGATTATATATATATATATATATATATATATATATATATATATATATATATATATATATATATATATATATATATATATATATATATATATATATATATACACACACACCTAAATGCATATTTACATTGGAGCCCTTTGCCGTTAAGTAGATGAAAACATGTAAAAGCATATTTATGCAATATTCATATTTAATAAAAGTTTTAACTATGTATTTAATGTAAATATTATACATGTAAATATTATACATTCAAATGTTCTGCATATAGCAGAATATGTTCTAAATATATATATATATACACACACATACACACACACACACATATACATATACACACATACATACATATACACACACCAGTGATGTGCAGTGACATCAGAGGCTGGTGAGGCAGTGGCAGGATACGCCTTCATTCTTTAGATATCCTTTGTTGAAGAAATAGCAATGCACATGGGTGAGCCAATCACATGAGGTATCTATGTGCAGCCACCAATCAGCAGCTACTGAGCATATTTAGATATGATTTTCAACAAAGGACATCAAAATAATGAAGAAAATTAGATATTAGATGTAAATTGGAAAGTTATTTAAATTTGCATATGGGTTTCATATGGGTTTCATGTCCCTTTAAATGGTGTCTTGGAAAACTGGTCAACTTAGTAAACATCTGATTTTAGTTTAAAGGATTGTAACAGAAACTCTTGCCAGATAACACAATGCTTGCTCTGATTATGAGATCTAGAAATCCATGCCCATTAAAATATGTTTAAAACATACTTTTTACTTTAATGCTGCAAATTATGCTTATAGATTCTTTCATTACATAAGGGATGAGAGTCAGAGGGGGAGGAAGAGAGACAGAGAGAGAAAGAGACCATGGGGGAGAACAACACATAAGGAGAGAGAGGGATAGATAGAGAGAGAGAGAGACACACACACAAGGGGGGAGGGGGAGAGGGACCACAGCATTTTAAAGTAATAAAACAGCAGAACTACAGAGAGTTCAGAAAATTAGTCTATAATTTAGTGTGAAGTACAGAGGCAAGCTGCTAAGTTAGTGGGTGTAAAGTTTGAGTAAACAAAATACAAAAACGACCCTGCTGTAAAAGAGTAAACAAACACTAAACCACATTCATTAAATTATCATTTTCACTAATAGAATCTTTCAGTAAAATCTTACTTTAATAAGATGTGGGTGAAACACTGCTCTCTGTGCCTCTCTCTTGCTCTGTAAGGATTCAGGAAGTGACAGTGGCACATTCCACTGCACTTAGAGGGGAAGAACAGAACTCTCTTTTTCACTTTAGCAAAGCTGGCAGCTTCACAGGACAGCAACAAAATATATGAAAGTTGTTTTTTTCTGTTTTTGTTTTGTTTTATATGATTTAACATCCAGCCCCAAAACTATGTTCCACTTACTAATGCCTCTCGCTGGATTGGTTCAGCCCAAATAGGACTGCCTCAAATAAGCAGTTAATGGGCCATGCAATGATCTAAACCACTTGCATCCAGTAGATGGCGCAGCATGTTGTGTAATGGTGGGCAGACCTGCTTGTGCCTCTTCATTGCACAACATATAGCTGTGAGAAAAAAAAATGCTGGGAAAAAAAAATTACAATTTTTTTTTAAAGCCAATAAAAAAAAATATATTTTTGCCCACATGAGAGGTGAAGCACTGCCTCACCTGCCTCTAGTGACTGCACATCACTGACACACACACACACAACAGGTGAAACTCGAAAAATTTGAATATTGTGCAAAAGTTAATTTATTTCACCAATGCAACTTAAAAGGTTTAAGTAATATATGAGATAGACTCACTACATGCAAAGCAAGATAGTTCAAGCCGTGATTTGTCATAATTGTGATGATTATAGCTTACAGCTCATGAAAACCCCAAATCCACAATCTCAGAAAATTAGAATATTACATGCAATCAATAAAACAAGGATTGTACATACCTGTAGAACAATATCGGACCTCAGAAAAGTATAAGCATGCATACTGTATGTACTCAGTACCTTTTGCAGCAATTACTGCCTCAATGTGGAGTGGCATGGAAGCTATCAGCCTGTGGCACTGCTGAGGTGTTATGGAAGACCAGGATGCTTTAATATCAGCCTTCAGCTCTTCTGCATTGTTCGGTCTCATGTCTCATCTTTCTCTTGGCAATGCCCCATAGATTCTCTATGGGGTTCAGGTCAGGCGAGTTTGCTGGCCAATCAAGCACAGTAATCCCACGGTCATTGAACCAGGTTTTGGTGCTTTTGGAAGTGTGGGCAGGTGTCAAGTCCTGCTGGAAAATGAAGTCTGCATCACCATAGAACTCGTCTGTGGAAGGAATCATGAAGTGCTCCAAAATCTCCTGGTAGATGGCTGCGTTGACCCTGGACTTAATGAAGCACAGTGGACCAATACCAGCAGATGACATGGCTCCCCAAATCCACACAGACTGTGGAAACTTCACACTGGACTGGGCATCTTGCAGTGTGTGCATCTCCATTCTTCCTCCATACTCTGGGCCCTTGGTTTCCAAATGAGATGCAAAATTTGCTCTCATCAGAAAAGAGGACTTTGGAACACTGAGGAACAGACCAGGTCTGTTTTTCTTTAGTGTAGTGAATGTAGTCCAGCGCTAGATTAGCACGGGTAGAGTATTTAGTTAAATTCTATAATTTGAATATATTGTATTTTGTGATTGGATAAATGTTTAATGTATGTACTGCAATGTTGTTATTATATATTTATTGTAGGTAATCCTAAGTATTTATCAACATTCAGTTAATAAAAAGATATAAACAGGTATATACAACTGATATATATATAAACTTGTTGTCTAATGTGAGCTTCTTATCTATATATAAAAACTAATAAAACATTTGTATAATTAGACAGAAATTTAATAACTTGTTAAAAGCATACATAAAATAAAAAGGGACGTCTCCCTTATAACATCGATTTCATCAGAGAAAACAATTGAATAACTGTAGTATATATTTCCGCTATTTGATAATCAGGTACCTGTTATATAGTGTAACAAATGATTATGTCCAGAAATTGGATTAAAAAAACTTAAAGATCCAAACGAGATGACCTCCCCGCTATTGTGGCGGGTGTGTGTTACCGGTCCGTTAGTGAGAGACTGGTATTTAAAAATATGTCATGTGACTTTTCCTACGTCACAGTTGTGATCGTAGCTGTTTCAATATAGTTGTAATGTAACCAGTGATCCTTGATATTCTGTCAAGTACTTATTATGTTGCAATTTTTTTAACTTTAATCTGTATGTGTATCAGAAGGTGTATTCCCCTATTCCGTGTGTAATTAGGGAGTCTTGGGGGAGATTGCAACTTACGCTTGTCTCTTGGCACACCTGATTTCTCTTTTAGTGTGATCTTTGCGGTCACATTCAGTGACTTGGATGTTAAACTTTGCGGTCACGTGCAGTGACTATAATGCAATCCTCGCAGTGTGGACTTGGCGGTCACTTGTAGTGACTGTAATGAGGTCTTTGCGGTCACGGAGGTGACTAGTGGTGGGGTCTTTGCGGTCACAAGTGGTGACTAGGAGTAGAATCTTTAGCAGACATCAGTGATGTTATACAGCAAGGTCTTTGCATTCACAGATTGTGACTTGCATGTATTAACTTGCGGTTGTATCTTTGCGGTCACAGATAGTGACTTAAAAGTGGTCTTTGCGGTCACTAACAGTGGTGACTTAGAGGAAATCTTTGCGGTCACTAGTAGGGACTAACAGAATGATCTGTATCGTTGGAGATCAAAGTAAAACTTGGCAATCTCTCTGTGCAACTTAGTAGAGCTGATTAGAAACAAATGCAGGTTGTAACAACGTCCAGCTGCAATGTTGCAGGAGGTAATCAACAAAGGAAGTCTTGTAGTAGTTGTCTTTCCTTTCTTGGCAATTATAACAGCAATCAAAATAAAAACATAAAGTGCAGAGTGACAACAGTGTCAAGGTCAACGCGTTTCGCCCTTAAGCTTTATCAAGACATTAAGGGCGAAACGCGTTGACCTTGACACTGTTGTCACTCTGCACTTTATGTTTTTATTTTGATTGCTGTTATAATTGCCAAGAAAGGAAAGACAACTACTACAAGACTTCCTTTGCTGATTACCTCCTGCAACATTGCAGCTGGACGTTGTTACAACCTGCATTTGTTTCTAATCAGCTCTACTAAGTTGCACAGAGAGATTGCCAAGTTTTACTTTGATCTCCAACGATACAGATCATTCCGTTAGTCACTACTAGTGACCGCAAAGATTTCCTCTAAGTCACCACTGTTAGTGACCGCAAAGACCACTTTTAAGTCACAATCTGTGACCGCAAAGATACAACCGCAAGTTAATACATGCAAGTCACAATTTGTGACTGCAAAGACCTTGCTGTATAACATCACTGATGTCTGCTAAAGATTCTACTCCTAGTCACCACTTGTGACCGCAAAGACCCCACCACTAGTCACCTCCGTGACCGCAAAGACCTCATTACAGTCACTACAAGTGACCGCCAAGTCCACTATGCTAACACAGAAAGTGAGATACACATAGCCTAATGGTTAAGATCTCCCTCTCTAACACTAAAGGTCACGAGTTCAATTCCCACCAGTACAAGTGACCGCCAAGTCCACACTGCGAGGATTGCATTATAGTCACTGCACGTGACCGCAAAGTTTAACATCCAAGTCACTGAATGTGACCGCAAAGATCACACTAAAAGAGAAATCAGGTGTGCCAAGAGACCAGCGTAAGTTGCAATCTCCCCCAAGACTCCCTAATTACACACAGAATAAGGGAATACACCTTCTGATACACATACAGATTAAAGTTAAAAAAATTGCAACATAATAAGTACTTGACAGAATATCAAGGATCACTGGTTACATTACAACTATATTGAAACAGCTACGATCAAGTGTGACGTAGGAAAAGTCACATGACATATTTTTAAATACCAGTCTCTCACTAACGGACTGGTAACACACACCCGCCACAATAGCGGGGAGGTCATCTCGTTTGGATCTTTAAGTTTTTTAATCCAATTTCTGGACATTATCATTTGTTACACTATATAACAGGTACCTGATTATCAAATAGCGGAAATATATACTACAGTTATTCAATTGTTTTCTCTGATGAAATCGATGTTATAAGGGAGACGTCCCTTTTTATTTTATGTATGCTTTTAACAAGTTATTACATTTCTGTCTAATTATACAAATGTTTTATTAGTTTTTATATATAGATAAGAAGCTCACATTAGACAACAAGTTTATATATATCAGTTGTATATACCTGTTTATATCTTTTTATTAACTGAATGTTGATAAATACTTAGGATTACCTACAATAAATATATAATAACAACATTGCAGTACATACATTAAACATTTATCCAATCACAAAATACAATATATTCAAATTATAGAATTTAACTAAATACTCTACCCGTGCTAATCTAGCGCTGGACTACATTCACTACATATCAACCACTGTTTTCTTAGAGGGGAATACATTAGTCTAGCAGGGTCAATTCTCCAGCGCCTCATCTTTCTCACTACCTGTTTTTCTTTAGCCCAGGTAAGACGCTTTTGACGTTGTTTGTTGTTCAGGAGTGGCTTGAAAAGAGGAATACGAGATTTGAAGCCCATGTCCAGGATCCGTCTGTGTGTGGTGGCTCTTGTGAAAGTCCCCAACACTTTTGAATGGCCTTTTCCTGACAATCCTCTCCAGGCTGCGTTCAACCCTTCTGCTTGTGCACCTTTTTCTTCCACACTTATCCCTTCCACATAACTTTCTATTAATGTGCTTTGATAGAGCACTTTGGGAACATCCAACTTCTTTTGCAATTACCTTTTGAGGCTTTCCCTCCTTATGGAGGGTGTCAATGATGGTTTTCTGCACAACTGTCAGGTCGGCAGTCTTTCCCATGATTGTGATTCCTACTGAACCAGACTGAGAGACCATTTAAAGGCTCAGGAACCCTTTGCAGGTGTTATGGCTTAATTAGCCGATTAGAGTGGGACACTTTGAGCCTAGAATATTGCACCTTTTCACAATATTTTAATTTTCTGAGATTGTGGATTTTGGGTTTTCATGAGCTGTAAGCCATAATCATCACAATTATGACAAATCACGGCTTGAACTATCTTGCTTTGCATGTAATGAGTCTATCTCATATATTAGTTTCAAGTATACAAGCACTCCAGAAATCAAGTCACAGGTGCCCAGGGTGCAACAGATAGGCAAATAGAAACAAAGGAGAGAGTGCACTCGCCAGGACTTTTCAGAAATTTATTCCAAATATGTGAACGTTTTCGGGGGTTTAGCCCCTTCCTCAGACATACACAATTACAATGTGAATGAAACCCACACCAGACACCCTTATGTAAGGCTGACCACCCAATCACTCGCTCTCCAGAGTAAGGTGCCACCCACATAGTGATGACACCCAGTGGCGTCACTAGGGGGGTGCGGGCCGCACCTGGGTGACACAAATTTTTTTATTTTTTTTTAATTTTATTGAAATTCAAAGAAATACAATGTTGAGATGCATAGATTTTTTTTTATTAGAGGGGCTATTTGTGATCATTGGTGGGACTGGGGAAGTTGTAGACACACAATTTTTTTGCCCCTTGAGCCAGTGCTGCAATTTCAACAAATAGTTTTCCCGGCTGCTTTTGCTTGTTTGTACTTTGCTTCTCCCCTGCCCAATTTCTCTATGAATGTTAAGGGCATGCCGTGGGGCTTGCAAAGTTGCGATGCTAGCGTAAACCTGCCTGCCTATCTGTGCTCACTGCTCAGTGACATGTGGAGCAGTGGAGTCACTCACTGCTGTGCTGTCTCTCTAAACGGGAACTTGGAAATCGGATGCCTGGCACCTGACCGCATGACTGTTTGACACTGTCTCTAAAGTGAAGGAGCCACGTATGATGCCCACCAGGCCGTTACGGTTACGGTACACTAAGTGCACACTGAACAGGTAGGAGGGCGGGCGGGGGTCTGGGGGTGGGCAGAGTGCAGAGGTGATTGGCCATAAGAAGCAGTAGGCACGCGGCCCGGGGCTGTGCACTGACAGACTTGGAACAGAGTCAGAGAGCAGAATTTTCATAGTTTGCGTGCCTAAACCTTTTCTTTAGTGATTTATTTTTAGAGTGCTCTGTTTATCTTTCATTTGATGCTCTGCTGAGTCAGGGAGCAGCTCTAGGCATGCGCTTTATAATTAATGCAGTGCAGTTTACATATTTTGTATGGGTGGGTCTGAATTTTTGTGTGTGTGTGTCTCAGTGTGTTTTTAAGTGTGTCTGAGTGTTTGTATGTGTGTGTGCCTGTGTTTTTGTGTGTGTCTGCTTTCTGGGGGGGGGGTGACACCATAACTTACCGCACCGGGTGACACCAATCCTAGTGACGCCACTGATGACACCCCTCCAGCAACTAATGAGAGTGGCCCAACTAAAATTACAATATATACATAATGTGAAACAGCAGGATAGTGAACTAACAGATAAACTGATGTCGAGAAGACTGACAGTAATACTTAAAAAGGTTAAACACATAAGGAAATTAGTTAAACACATAAGTAAATCTAACTAATTATATATATAATGGGCAAACAAGAGCAAAAGCATGTAATCTAAAAGCATCCCCATGGAGCAATCTGCAGTTTAAAAAAAACAACGTATTCAAAATATGACCAATGCTAATGACAAAGTGGACTCACTATCACAAGTATATATGCAGATGGCAAAGTAATGGGGAAATTTAAAACACAAATGTACAATGTCATGGCAGCATAAGACCTAAGCACTGCTACAGCACGGATTACTCAGTACTAGAGACATTTATAAGTGGGCAGGTATCAGAATCTTAAAGCACAAAGTAACATCTGCAGGATCCGTGCTGTAGCAGTGCTTAGGTCTTATGCTGGCATGACATCGTACATTTGTGTTTTAAATTTCCCCATTACTTTGCCATCTGCATATATACTTGTGATAGTGAGTCCACTTTGTCATTAGCATTGGTCATATTTTGAATACGTTGCTCTTTTGTTTTATTTAAACATGCTTAGACTATCGTGACTTTTGGCTGTTACACTTTGCTACAACTTGACATTTGGGGAGGTACACATAGCACACTTCTAGTGTATTAACTGGCTTTAGCTTAATCTTACACAGCGCAACTTTGTTGATACTAGCACCGGGTTGCTATGGCAACGGGTCCATTGAGTTTTGTTTTGAATCCCATTACATTCCCGGTCTTTTTGCTTACCGATGAGGGCCCTTATGCACTTTCATTTTGCCCATGGTAGGTCTGTTATGTTCTACTTAACTAGGCTGACCATATTGCCGCTTTAAAAAGGGACACATATGAAAAATGCATATGTCAGGGCTGTTTAAAGAAATGTTTTGAATAATGTTCTGTTATAAGAACCCTGACATATGTATTTTTTATGTGTGTCCCTTTTTAAAGCGGCAATATGGTCAGCCTATACTTAACCCATGTTTGGCTCAGGCTGTTATGTACTCGCTGCTATGATATTGTATGTCATGATGCGTACTGTGTAATATGCCTCTACTCTTTATTTTTATGCTTACTGTCAGCCTTTGCCTGTACTAATACTGCTATCCAGGTGCGATACCATTTTATTAGACATGACTTTGATATAAGATGTGGTGTTTGATGGGGGACATATATTGCACTCCGCTAGTGTTTATGGCTATTTTTATTATCTCATCTGTTTAAACTGCAGATTGCTCCATGGGGATGCTTTTAGATTACATGCTTTTGTTCTTGTTTGCCCAATATATATACATACATATATATATATATATATATATTAAATTTACTTATGTGTTTAACCTTTTTAAGTATTACTGTCAGTCTTCTCCACATCAGTTTATCTGTTAGTTCACTATCCTGCTGTTTCACATTATGTATATATTGTAATTTTAGTTGGGCCACTCTCATTCGTTGCTGGAGGGGTGTCATCACTATGTGGGTGGCACCTTACTCTGGAGAGCGAGTGATTGGGTGGTCAGCCTTACATAAGGGTGTCTGGTGTGGGTTTCATTGACATTGTAATTTTGTATGTCTGAGGAAAACGTTCACATATTTGGAATACAACTCTCTCTCTCTCTCTCTCTCTCTCTCTCTCTATCTATATCTATATATATATCCCTCAGTTTACGCCGGGGTTTAGGTTCCAGAAGGAATGGTTGTAAATCGAAACCGTTGTAAATTGAAACCCAGTTTATAATGTAAGTCAGTGGGAAGTGAGGGAGATCGGTTCCAGGCCCCTCTCAAAATTGTCATAAGTAACACCTAATACATTATTTTTAAAGCTTTAAAATGAAGACTTTAAATGCTAAACAGCATTATAAACCTAATAAAATAATCACACAACACAGACTTCACTTGCATTTTTCTGCAAACAGTTCTTTCTATGCATTCCAATCTGGACTGATTTATAGACAGGAAGATCTTGTTCCTTTGAAATCTGCTCGATAGCTCAGGTCTGGTTAAACTGATTAATTTCAGCTTGCTTGGCTTTGCTGCAACACAAGCGGACAGCTCCACCTATTGGCTATTTTAATAAATGCACTGCTTCTCAATGCTTTTCAATAGCAGTCACATGACTGGAAAAAAAGGTTGTTATTCTGAAACGGTGTAAATTGAACCGTTGTAAAACGAAGGCCACCTGTATATATATATATATATATATATATATATATATATATATATATATATATATATATATATATATATATATATATATATATATATATATATATATATATATATACATACATACATACATACATACATAATCATCTCTATATAGAAGTATAAATATATATTGTACCAAAATACCATCAGATATATGTAGACATATTTATTTCTGAATAAATAGAACATATATTTTGCTATGTGCAAAACATTGGAATATGAAATATTCATATTTTCATGTGGGGTTAGTGCAAATGAGAATATGTGATCGTGTTCGTGCGAGAGTGGGGTGTTAGTTTTTTTTTCTCCATTGAGTTCTATGGGGGAATGCAACATTCTAACTTTTGCGCTCGTTGGGTTAACGCAAGAGCAAAAACTATTTACTTTCAACTCGAAAAATGAGCGCAAACCGACAAACTTAAAAAAAAAAGAAAACCTTATTTCTAGCTCAATTAACGATCAAGCGGGAGCATTAATTTGCGCTTCACTTGTAATCTAGCCCTAAATATATTGAATAAACCTGAAGAAGAAGGTCACTGGTGTTATTTGGCAAATCTATACAGAATGACGTTACTTATGAAGATTAAACAGATTAATTCTGCAAGAGCTGATACTGCTCTAATAGATTTCCTGTGGACTTTGTCCGTGAATGCAGGTCAAAGAATAATGTACTTCAAATGTTATGAAACACTACTAATATAGATTTAAATTTGCCAAAGCCAAAATGGGAGAGAGAAAAAAAAACTTTGCAAAATATCAGCTTTTTCAAGGAAGTGCTATACATAAAACTATTCTCACAAATATAAATACTTTCTATTTCTCCTTCCTGAAGAACAATGTGTTTTTTTAAGCAAAGGATCTAAAAACTACATTAGAATAAGCTATACCTCCTACAGTGGCATCTCCAGAAACCAAATATGGTGAGGCCACTGCCAAAGACATACTAGAATATATGTAGCTGGGTGGGAGGAGTGTAATTCTTTGCAATATTATAACATTTTCTGATATTTATAAATGTAAGTTAAGAGATATGAAGGGAGGAGCAGCACAGTGGTGAGAAAACATTTTACTGGGATGAGGACAGTTGGGGCAGCAGCCATTATGTGTGTGTGTGGGGGGGTAGTGTCCCCCGACCCCCAAGAGATGCTTATGTACTTACTAACATTTCAAAAGCAAACAGAGTAATGTATATTTTGTAAGTGGGCTCCTGTGTATTATATGAAAATAATGCAATGTGTGCAGTAGATGTTCGGAATTTAGTGCCATTTGCACACCTCCCTTACAATTCTCCATAACCACGTGTAAAACACATGTACTGCAGAGTAAAATACAATCCAGATCTCGCTCTCTCTTTCTCCTATATATAGTGGAGGGCACTGGAGGCATTTGTGAGAAAGTCAGATTTACTGTTATTAGTTAACCTTTAAAAAGAGGCACACTTATCTGGATAGAGCAGACTGGGGAACTGTTGATTAAAAGACCAATGACTCCCCCAAAAGAGGTGCACCATTACCAAGGAGGTTATTGCTCGGTTGCCGATCTAACATTGGACTCTTGTTCCTCCAAAAGAGGAGCAGTTTATAAGAATAAAAATTGCATTTTGCCCATAGAGTATTGTTTACCCTATGAGTCTCATTGAGGTTCTGCAGTGAATTGCACAATTCTCTGCCATAAAAGGGTTTGAAAATGTAAAAATTCTGAGCAAAGCAATTACTATCACCTCTCTAAAGGTATGAAAATAAGAGGTGACATTTATTTTTAGTGTATTTTTTTTACCTCTTCCTCCTTGATGCCAGTGTACTGTGTTGGGCACGTGTACTTGAGTATTTCCTCAGACTGGCCCAGTTCAAGCAGGCCCTCTTCTACTTCCTCAGAAGGTAGCTCCTGTGCGAATACACGTGATTAGTTCTGAATACCTCAGAAGTGCATCAACAGTAGAAAACAGAAAGATACATTAAAGTAATGGTAAACCTTAACTAACTAAATACCATATATTTAATATATGTCACTAAAAAAAGTACCTTTTTTGTTTTTAATCAATCTGTGAAAGTATTAAAATTAGTGCATATAGTAATGCTTCTATTGCAATATTATGACGGCCCACTTGGATTAACTTTTTTTTATTATGATGATTCCAGTGAAAATCCAATCAACGTGTGTGTCATATGACACTCTTTAAGTCCAGCCCCTTTAAAGCCCTTAGAAAGCCTATGTAGAGCGTGCTTGTGACTGCTCTATACATCACAGCCCAGCTAAAAGAGGAAATGAAGGGGGGCATATGAACAGACAAAAAAAAAAAATAAAAAAATAAAAAAAATATATATATATATATATATATATATATATATATATATATATATATATATATATATATATATATATATATATATATTTATTTATTTATTGTCTGAAATTCCCTTTAAAGGGATAAGAAACCCAACATTTTCTTTCAGGATTTAGATAGAGCATGCAATTTAAACAACATTCTTTTTATTTCAATTATCAAATTTGCTTGGTTCTCTTGCTATCTTTTGTTGGCAAGCAGGGCCTTAAAGGGATGTTAAACAGTCTGTTTCATTGTTGTAATAAACAAGTACTAAGTAGTTAGTTATACTTAGAAATCATTGCAATATGTATTATTCATTATTTTAAATGGATTTTACTTTTTATTTATTTATTACACTACATTTGTGCAGTGTCCATTACTTCCTGTCACAGCCTAAAAGGAGGCTGGGGCCTCTGCAGCAAGGTTTACCTTGCCTGATGTCATAAAACGTCTAGCCCAACATGAGATGTTTACTATAAAGTGAATAGACTAGGTGAACAGGGAGTCAGATTTGCTCATGCACAGATAAATCAGAATGATATCTAAGTTGCCAATATGTCCGTTCTCTTAGCACACTGAGAATGTGCTCATTTTGCAAGAAAACAAGTAAGTTATTTGCTGTTTTTTACATAATCTGTTTCTTTTTATGTTTTCTTTGATTTAACATTTGTTTTTACCAGTAGTGTGCACATGTCTGAAGCCCTATATGGCAGCAGTTTTACAAGAATGTTATCCATTTGCAAGAGCACTAGATGGCAGCACTGTAAAGCTCCAGAAACCTACCTAGGTATCTCTTTAATACAGAACACCATGTAAATAAATCAAATTTGATAGTAGATGTCAATTGGAAACGTTTGCTTTGTCTGAATCACAAAAGAAAATTGTTGTGTTTCCTAAGCCTTTAAATACAATCTATTAATTAGTTTTTGATCACTTTCTGGCTCAGAATCATAAAGGCACTGCCTGCCTGGTTAATGCTCATTGGCTGATGGGCACTTTGTGCTAATGCTGAGTACCTATAAGCCAATGAGCGGTAGCACGAAATTCAACAATGCCACTGAGATTAGTATAAAGTAAGCAACTGATACTGCTGTATTCATTTTAAATTAAATTTAAAACAGCTTTTACTTCAAATTTTTAGGCAAGATAATTTTCTTTCATATTAAGCATATATAGTACAGTACAGTGACAGTCTGACCTGCATCTCTGCTGGAATGTAAGCTTCACAAGACTAATCTGGGAATATATTGCACTTTTGGCAGATTTAAAAAAAAAACAAAAAAAACCAGTACTATTAATCTGTAGAAGATTTAAAGGGACACTAAGACCAATTTTTTTTCCTTTTGCGATTCAGATAGAGCATGCAATTTTAAGCAATCTTCTAATTTACTTCTATTATCAATTTTTCTTCGTTCTCTTGCTATCTTTATTTGAAAAAGGCATCTAAGCTAAGGAGCCAGACAATTTTTGGTTCAGCACCATGCCCAGCACTTGTTTATTGGTACTGTCCAATCAGCAAGGACAACCCAGGTTGTTCACCAAAAATGGGCCGGCATCTAAACTTACATTGTTGCTTTTCAAATAAAGATACTAAGAGAATGAAGAAAATTTGATAATAGGAGTAAATTAGAAAGTTGCTTAAAATTGCATGCTCTATATGAATCACGAAAGAAAAAATGTGGGTTCAGTGTCCCTTTAATATTAAAGGATTACTTTCTGTTATAATTTTTAAGCTAAACAACTAACATATTAAAGTTAATAAACATTAATTAAAACCTACTGACCTATATTTTCTCCAAAACGAAGTTTCATAACGTTCTAAAAGTTATCTTTTATTCGCCGATGATGTCACGTTATCCTGCCCACTATTTTCAGCACTGCATGTTCAAAATACTTAAACCAATAACTTTGTGTTTAAAGCGCCATTTTGAAACCTAGGTATTGTAAACGGATTGGTACAGAGCAAAGGATACCCACGGAGTGGGTTTGGAAAACAATTAAATTTGCAGACAAGATTTCTGATATACGGTAGAGATATGTTAATGAAATGCTATTGATAAAAAGCGTATTTGGGGTAGTTAGTAACAGGCATAGAAAATATTTACTTACAGTGGCCCTTTAATAAACAAGTTTTCACTATTTAAAAAAGGGAGAACTCACAAATGAATCATTAAAGGGACACTGAACCCAATTTTTTTATTTTGTGATTCAGATAGAGCATGAAATTTTAAGCAACTTTCTAGTTTACTCCTATTATCAAATATTCTTCATTCTCTTGGTATCTTTATTTGTAATGCAAGAATGTAAGTTTAGATGCCGGCCCATTTTTTGTGAACAACCTGGGTTGTTCTTGCCGATTAGTGGATGAATTCATCCACCAATAAAAAAGTGCTGTCCAGAGTCCTCAACCAATAAAAAAGCTTAGATGCCTTCTTTTTCAAATAAAGATAGCAAGAGAACGAAGAAAAATTGATAATGGGAGTAAATTAGAAATTGATTTAAATCTCATGCTCTATCTGAATCATTAAAGAAAAATGTGGGTTTAGTGTCCCTTTAATATATTCAGAAGAGTTCACACAATAGTACATAGATTTGTCTCATAGTGCAGCTCTTTTCATTTGTCAAACTCCACCAAGCCCGAACATAATCTAAACAAAAACAAACAAAAAAAGCGCCTCCTTTTTCCTTTTTGCGTATTGTACTTTTTAATAGGTTTTGATGGAGATTACATTTTTAACCTTTTACAACCTCCTGTCTGCTTATTTTGCCTGAACTGGGACTTCCAGCTATAAGCTTGAGTTGGTTGGGAAGGAGCAGACGATATCCAGCAGCATTTGGGCACTGCAATACCCCAGCTGGCTCCTATCAGCACAAGGGAGTTCTGCCACATTTGTGAGTACCCTGGTATCTGTGAGAAGCTTTGTTTAATACATCATATACAAGATTGATACGCACAAGGAAGCGCCTTTTTTTACTCTTTTTGTTTACAAAATGTGTTTTATATGCCTGAGATTAATTGGTTAAATAAAATGTATACTTTTTGTCCATTGCTTAGAACGTGTATACTATAAATTTGCTTTCTGTTGAAGAACTAACAGTAACACACACAACTGCAGCCATGGCAGTAATGAAATAAAAACAGTTTGTCTGTACCAACTATAAAATTCTCACCTCTTCTCCGATTATGGTTAACTTAGGGAATTTTCTGGCCAGAGATGCGCATATACTTTGCTGCACCAGACGATCAGCTTTAGTCTGTAGGTCATTAGCTCCAGTCTAAAAGACATATATGATCATGTTAAATCTAAACACCGATACACCTAGTACAACAGAAATTCTAAACAGAATAGCATTAAAGGCATAACCAACACAGCTATAATAAAACACGTTTTACCTCTGTGATTACCTTGTATCTAAGCCTCTGCAGACTGCCCCCTTATTTCAGTTTTTTTGACAGACTTGCATTTTAGCCAATCAGTGCTCACTCCTCAGTAAATTCACGTGTATGAGCTCAATGTTATCTATATGAAACACATGAACTAACGCCCTCTAGTGGTGAAAAACTGTCAAATGCAAAGGCAGCCTTCAAGATCTAAGAAATTAGCATATGAACCTCCTAGATTTAGCTTTCAACTAAGAATACCAAGAGAACAAAGAAAAATTGGTGATAAAAACAAAATTTTATGCTTACCTGATAAATGTATTTATTTCTTGACACGGTGAGTCCATGGATCATCATAATTACTGTTGGGAATATCACTCCTGACCAGCAGGAGGAGGCAAAGAGCACCACAGCAAAGCTGTTAAATACCACTCCCTTACCCACAACCCCAGTCATTCGACCAAAGGGAAGGGAGAAAGGAAGGGAGAAAGGAAGTAATATAAAGGTGCAGGACAAAATCCTAGGAATCCGAACTCTACTTCAAGAGTAGCCCCTGGATTCACACCAATACAGATACTTATGCCATATCTTATAATAAATCCTTCTAGTCAGAGGCTTACGCTCCTGGATCAAAGTCTCAAAAAATCGACTCAGAAAAACCACGCTTGGATAGAGTCAAGTGTTCAATCTCCAAGCAGTCAGCTTCAGAGAAATTAGATTTGGATGAAGGAAGGGCCCCTGAAGCAGAAGGTCCTTCCTTAATGGAAAACTCCACAATGGAAAAAAGATGACATCTCCACCAGATCTGCATACCAGATTCTGCGAGGTCACGCCGGTGCAATGAGAATTATCAACGCCCTCTCTTGTCTGATCCGAGCAATGACCCGAGGAAGAAGAGCAAATGGAGGAAACATGTATGCCAGACTGAACATCCAAGGAACTGCCAGAGCATCTATCAGTACAGCCTGAGGATCCCTTGACCTCGATCCATATCTCAGGAGTTTGGCATTCTGACGAGATGCCATGAGATCCAACCCCGGCTGCCCCCATCTGAGAATCAAGCTGGAAAACGCCTCCAGATGAAGCTCCCACTCACCCGGATGAAAAGTCTGTCTGCTCAGAAATTCCGCTTCCCAATTGTCCACCCCTGGGATGTGAATCGTAGATAGACAGCAGTTGTGGGTCTCCGCCCACTGAATAATCATGGCTACCTCTGTCATGGCCAAGGAACTCCGAGTTCCTCCCTAATGATTGATGTAAGCCACTGACGTTATGTTGTCCGACTGAAACCTGATCAACTGGGCTGAAGCTAACGAAGGCCAGAAGAGCATTGAAGATTGCCCTCAGCTCTAGGATATTTATGGGAAGAACCAACTCCTCCTGGGTCCATAGACCTTGAGCCTTTAACGAACCTCAGACAGTTTCCCAACCCAACAGACTGGCATCCGTGGTCACGATCACCCAGGCAGGTCTGCGAAAACAGGTTCCCTGAGATAGAAGACCCTGAGACAACCACCACGGAAGGGAATCTCTTGCCGCCTGATCTAGAACAATCTTTGGAGATAGATCCACATAATCCCCGTTCCATTGTCTGAGCATGCATAACTGTAGAGGTCTGAGATGGAACCGAGCAAACGCTATGATGTCCATGACTGAGACCATGAGACCAATAACCTCCATACACTGGGCTACTGACGGCCGAGGAGAGGACTGAAGAGCAAGACACGAATTGAAGACTTTTATTCTTCTTGCTTCTGTCAAAAAAATTTAATCTCTAGATAATCTATAAAAGTTCCCAAGAATACCACCTTTGCAGCCGGAATCAAGGAACTTTTTCCTAAATTCACCTTCCAACCGTGGGAGCGCAGAAAAGACAACAACAACTCTGTGTGAGAGCTTGCTTGTTGAAAAGATGTAGCCTGAACAAGAATGTCGTCCAGATACGGCGCCACCGCAATCCCCTGCAATTGGAGCACCTCCAGCAATGCTCCCAGAACCTTTGAAAAAACTCTTGGAGCTGTTCCAAGACTGAATGGAAGAGCCACAAACTGAAAGCGCCTGTCTAGGAAAGCAAACCTCAGAAACTTGTGATGGTCCCTGTGGATGGGAATATGCAGATACGCATCCTTCAGATCTACTGTTGTCATATATTGACCTTCCTGAACCAAAGGAAGAATGAAATGAATAGTTTCCATCTTGAAAGACGGAACTCTGAGAAACTTGTTTACGCTCTTGAGATCTAAAATTGGTCTGAAAGTTCCCTCCTTTTTGGAAACGACGAACAGATTGGAAAAAAATCCCAGACCCTGAACCGGAACAATCACTCCCATGTCGGACACACAACGTACAGAATGTCTCTCTTTTTATCTGGTCTACAGATAACCTGTAGAGAAGAAACCTGCCCATGGGAGGACAAGTCTTGAACTCTAGACTGTATCCCTGGGACACAATATCTGCCACCCAGGGATCTGCAACATCCCAAACCCAGGCTTGAGCGAAAAAGGAAAGTCTGCCCCCTACAAGATCCGCTCCCAGATCAGGGGCCGACCCTTCATGCTGACTTTGAGTCAGTAACAGGCTTTTTAGATTGCTTCCCCTTGTTCCAAGGCCGATTGGGCTTCCAAGAGGGCTTAGACTGTTCCTGCTTGGAGGAGGAAGAGGAAGATCTACCAGAGAGGTTACGAAAGGAACGAAAATTACTCTGACGAGCCTTCTGTTTACTTCTCTTATCCTGAAGGAGAGATTTCCCCTTCCCTCCCGTAATATCAGAAATAATCTCAGCCAAACCCGGCCCAAACAAGGTCTTACCCTTGTAAGGAAAGGACAAAACCTTAGATTTAGAGGACACATCCGCAGACCAGGACTTCAACCATAAAGCTTTGCGCGCCAGAACAGTAAAGTCAGAAATCTTTGCTCCAAATTTAATGACCTGTAAAGAAGCATCCGCAATAAAGGTATTGGCCAACTTCAGAGCCTTTATTCTATCCTGAATCTCCTCAAGGGGAGTATCCTGCTGAATAGAATCAGACAATGCATCAAACCAATATGCTGCCACACTGGTAACAGTAGCAAAATGCACAGCAGGCTGCCATTGGAACCCCTGGTGAACATACATACTTTTAAGCAAAGCCTCCAACTTCTTATCTATAGGATCCTTAAAAGAACAACTATCCTCAATAGGAATAGTGGTTCTCTTAGCCAAGGAGGAAATCGCTCCAAGATTCCTTGATAGAATCAGCAATAGGAAACATCTTCCTAAAAATTGGAGAAGGGGAAAAAGGAATCCCAGGCTTCTCCCATTCCCGTGCAATAATCTCTCAAACACGATCTGGAACAGGAAAAACTTCCACCATGGAAGGAACTTCAAAAAACTTATTAAGCTTACTAGACCTCTTAGGAGTAACTATCACCATCGTGTCAGAGTCATCCAAGGTAGCCAAAACCTCCTTGAGTAACAAACGGAGGTGCTCAGGCTTAAACATGAAACAACCTCAGAATCAGAAGAAGGAATTACACTGTCAGAATCTGAAATTTCACCCTCAGACGCCACAGAAGTATCTTCCTCCTTAGACCTATGGGAAGAAACACTTGACCTAACTGCAACAGAGTCAGAAACCTTACACTTCCTTTTGCGATTCCCCTGCAACACAGGAAAAGCAGACAAAGCCTCAGATACTGCAGAAGATATATGGGTAGCCATATCCTGCAAAGGAGATCCCTGAACAACATCCGCCTTAGATAATGATGGCTCAGATTCAAAAAGCCTATCCCTGTAATGCATTGTTCTCTCAATACATGAGGAACAAAAAGGGATTGGTGGTTCCACATTTGCATCAAAACATAATGAACAAGTCACAGCTTGCAGGGCCTCTTGGTCCATATTTCCCCACAATGAAACAAATAACAAAAATATTCTTATTCAGATATAAGCACTTTTTTCTTTTAAAATAAATAAAACATTACTGTCTCTTTAAGAAATAAAGTAACAATAAATTACTGCAAAAGAAAACAGCTCCAAATCAACCAAGCACCTCTACACCTCAGCAAGCCTTGCTGAGGCACTTACCTGGCCTCCTAGATACCGGAGGACAAAAAAAAAAATGATCATTTATGATCCGGACCCAACCCCCTCTCAGATACGCGACCGCTCACACAGACCGCAACCACACAGAGAAGATCCTCACCCTTCCGATACCCAGAAGAACACAGAGTAAAAGCACAACTGCGCAAAACAAGCCCCGCCCATCATGGGCGTACCTACACAATCTCCCAACCAGCATTACACTCACTTAACTGAGAAACAGCCACTGGGAGAACGTAGCAAACATAAAAATCGGAACCACCTCTTTACTTAAAGGGACACTGTAACTAAAATTTTTCTTTCGTGATTCAGATTGAGCATGAAATTTTAAGCAACTTTCTAATTTACTCCTATTTTCAATTTTTCTTCGTTCTCTTGCTATCATTATTTGAAAAAGAAGGCATCTAAGCTTTTTTTTGGTTTCAGTACTCTGGACAGCACTTTTTTTTTGGTGGATGAATTTATCCACCAATCAGCAAGGACAACCCAGGTTGTTCACCAAAAATGGGCCGGCATCTAAACTTACATTCTTGCATTTCAAATAAAGATACCAAGAGAATGAAGAAAATTTGATAATAGGAGTAAATTAGAAAGTTGCTTAAAATTTCATGCTCAATCTGAATCGCGAAAGAAAAATTTTGGTTACAGTGTCCCTTTAAACAATGAACAGGATCCCACAAATAAAATCAATCCTCTCAGTGTCCCACTAACTGCCAAAAAAAAAACCTGCACACAAGCAGGAACAAAGTCCCAAATAAATTAAATCAGTGCCAGACTTTGTCTCCATCAGAAAAACATAATTTATGTAAGAACTTACCTGATAAATTCATTTCTTTCATATTGGCAAGAGTCCATGAGCTAGTGACATATGGGATATACAATCCTACCAGGAGGGGCAAAGTTTCCCAAACCTCAAAATGCATATAAATACACCCCTCACCACACCCACAATTCAGTTTAACAAATAGCGAAGCAGTGGGGTGATAAAGAAAGGAGTAGAAAGAATCAACAAAGGAAATTTGGAAATAATTGTGCTTTATATAAAAAATCATAACCACCATAAAAAGGGTGGGCCTCATGGACTCTTGCCAATATGAAAGAAATGAATTTATCAGGTAAGTTCTTACATAAATTATGTTTTCTTTCATGTAATTGGCAAGAGTCCATGAGCTAGTGACATATGGGATATCAATACCCAAGATGTGGAGTCTTCCACTCAAGAGTCACTAGAGAGGGAGGGAATAAAAAACATAATTTATGCTTACCTGATAAATTTATTTCTCTTGTAGTGTATCCAGTCCACGGATCATCCATTACTTGTGGGATATTCTCCTTCCCAACAGGAAGTTGCAAGAGGATCACCCACAGCAGAGCTGCTATATAGCTCCTCCCCTCACTGCCATATCCAGTCATTCGACCGAAACAAGACAAGAAAGGAGAAACCATAGGGTGCAGTGGTGACTGTAGTTTAATTAAAATTTAGACCTGCCTTAAAAGGACAGGGCGGGCCGTGGACTGGATACACTACAAGAGAAATAAATTTATCAGGTAAGCATAAATTATGTTTTCTCTTGTTAAGTGTATCCAGTCCACGGATCATCCATTACTTGTGGGATACCAATACCAAAGCTAAAGTACACGGATGATGGGAGGGACAAGGCAGGAACCACTGCCTGTAGAACCTTTCTCCCAAAAACAGCCTCCGAAGAAGCAAAAGTGTCAAATTTGTAAAATTTTGAAAAGGTGTGGAGCGAAGAACAAGTCGCAGCCTTGCAAATCTGTTCAACAGAGGCCTCATTTTTAAAGGCCCAGGTGGAAGCCACAGCTCTAGTAGAATGAGCTGTAATCCTTTCAGGGGGCTGCTGTCCAGCAGTCTCATAGGCTAAGCGTACTATGCTCCGAAGCCAAAAGGAGAGAGAGGTTGCCGAAGCTTTTTGACCTCTCCTCTGTCCAGAGTAAACAACAAACAGGGCAGATGTTTGACGAAAACCTTTAGTAGCCTGTAAGTAAAATTTCAAGACACGGACTACGTCCAGATTATGCAAAAGACGTTCCTTCTTTGAAGAAGGATTAGGACAAAATGATGGAACAACAATCTCTTGATTGATATTCCTGTTAGAAACCACCTTAGGTAAAAACCCAGGTTTGGTACGCAGAACTACCGTGTCTGAATGAAAAATCAGATAAGGAGAATCACAATGTAAGGCAGATAACTCAGAGACTCTTCGAGCCGAGGAAATAGCCATCAAAAACAGAACTTTCCAAGATAAAAGTTTAATATCAATGGAATGAAGGGGTTCAAACGGAACTCCCTGAAGAACTTTAAGAACCAAGTTTAAGCTCCACGGGGGAGCAACAGTTTTAAACACAGGCTTAACCCTAACCAAAGCCTGACAAAATGCCTGGACGTCTGGAACTTCTGCCAGACGCTTGTGCAAAAGGACAGAGCAGAGATCTATCCTTTTAAAGAACTAGCTGATAAGCCTTTGTCCAAACCCTCTTGGAGAAAGGACAACATCCTAGGAATCCTAACCTTACTCCATGAGTAACTCTTGGATTCACACCAATAAAGATATTTACGCCATATCTTATGGTAGATTTTCCTGGTGACAGGCTTCCGAGCCTGTATTAAGGTATCAATGACTGACTCGGAGAAGCCACGCCTTGATAAAATCAAGCGTTCAATCTCCATGCAGTCAGTCTCAGAGAAATTAGATTTGGATGATTGAAAGGACCTTGTATTAGAAGGTCCTGCCTCAGAGGCAGAGTCCATGGTGGAAGAGATGACATGTCCACTAGGTCTGCATACCAGGTCCTGCGTGGCCACGCAGGCGCTATCAGAATCACTGATGCTCTCTCCTGTTTGATTTTGGCAATCAGTCGAGGGAGCAGAGGAAACGGTGGAAACACATAGGCCAGGTTGAAGAACCAAGGAGCTGCTAGAGCATCTATCAGCGTTGCTCCCGGGTCCCTGGACCTGGATCCGTAACAAGGAAGCTTGGCGTTCTGGCGAGACGCCATGGAGATCCAGTTCTGGTTTGCCCCAACGATGGACCAGTTGAGCAAACACCTCCGGATGGCGTTCCCACTCCCCCGGATGAAAAGTCTGATGACTTAGAAAATCCGCCTCCCAGTTCTCTATGCCTGGGATGTGGATCGCTGACAGGTGGCAAGAGTGAGACTCTGCCCAGCGAATTATCTTTGAAACTTCTAACATCGCTAGGGAACTCCTGGTTCCCCCTTGATGGTTGATGTAAGCCACAGTCGTGATTTTGTCCGACTGAAATCTGATGAACCTCAGTGTTGCTAACTGAGGCCAAGCTAGAAGAGCCTTGAATATTGCTCTTAACTACAGAATATTTATTGGGAGGAGTTTCTCCTCCTGAGTCCACGATCCCTGAGCCTTCAGGGAGTTCCAGACCACGCCCCAACCTAGAAGGCTGGCATCTGTTGTTACAATCATCCAATCTGGCCTGCGAAAGGTCATACCCTTGGACAGATGGACCCGAGAAAGCCACCAGAGAAGAGAATCTCTGGTCTCTTGATCCAGATTTAGTAGAGGGGACAAATCTGAGTAATCCCCATTCCACTGACTTAGCATGCATAATTGCAGCGGTCTGAGATGCAGGCGCGCAAATGGCACTATGTCCATTGCAGCTACCATTAAGCCGATTACTTCCATGCACTGAGCCACTGACGGGCGTGGAATGGAATGAAGGACACGGCAAGCATTTAGAAGTTTTGATAATCTGGACTCCGTCAGGTAAATTTTCATCTCTACAGAATCTATAAGAGTCCCTAGGAAGGAGACTCTTGTGAGTGGTGATAGAGAACTCTTTTCCACGTTCACCTTCCACCCATGCGACCTCAGAAATGCCAGAACTATCTCTGTATGAGACTTGGCAGTTTGAAAACTTGACGCTTGTATCAGAATGTCGTCTAGGTACGGAGTCACCGCTATGCCTCACGGTCTTAGTACCGCCAGAAGTGAGCCCAGAACTTTTGTAAAGATTCTTGGAGCCGTAGCTAATCCGAAGGGAAGAGCTACAAACTGGTAATGCCTGTCTAGGAAAGCAAATCTTAGGTACCGATAATGATCCTTGTGAATCGGTATGTGAAGGTAGGCATCCTTTAAGTCCACTGTGGTCATGTACTGACCCTCTTGGATCATGGGAAGGATGGTTCGAATAGTTTCCATTTTGAATGATGGAACTCTTAGAAATTTGTTTAGGATTTTTAAGTCCAAGATTGGTCTGAAGGTTCCCTCTTTCTTGGGAACCACAAACAGATTTGAATAAAATCCCTGTCCTTGTTCCGTCCGCGGAACTGGATGGATAACTCCCATTACTAGGAGGTCTTGCACACAGCTTAGGAATGCCTCTTTCTTTATCTGGTTTGCTGATAACCTTGAAAGATGAAATCTCCCTTGTGGAGGAGAAGCTTTGAAGTCCAGAAGATATCCCTGAGATATGATCTCCAACGCCCAGGGATCCTGAACATCTCTTGCCCACGCCTGGGCGAAGAGAGAAAGTCTGCCCCCCACTAGATCCGTTTCCGGATAGGGGGCCGTTCCTTCATGCTGTCTTGGGGGCAGCAGCAGGCTTTCTGGCCTGCTTGCCCTTGTTCCAGGACTAGTTAGGCTTCCAGGCCTGTCTGGAATGAGCAACAGTTCCTTCCTGTTTTGGAGCGGAGGAAGTTGATGCTGCTCCTGCCTTGAAATTTCGAAAGGCACGAAAATTAGACTGTTTGGCCTTTGATTTGGCCCTGTCCTGAGGAAGGGTATGACCCTTGCCTCCAGTAATGTCAGCAATAATTTCCTTCAAGCCAGGCCCGAATAAGGTCTGCCCCTTGAAAGGAATGTTGAGTAATTTAGACTTTGAAGTCACGTCAGCTGACCAGGATTTAAGCCATAGCGCCCTATGCGCCTGGATGGCGAATCCGGAATTCTTAGCCGTTAGTTTAGTCAAATGAACAATGGCATCAGAAACAAATGAGTTAGCTAGCTTAAGCGTTCTAAGCTTGTCAATAATTTCATTCAATGGAGCTGTCTGGATGGCCTCTTCCAGGGCCTCAAACCAGAATGCCGCCGCAGCAGTGACAGGCGCAATGCATGCAAGGGGCTGTAAAATAAAACCTTGTTGAATAAACATTTTCTTAAGGTAACCCTCCAATTTTTTATCCATTGGATCTGAAAAAGCACAACTGTCCTCAACCGGGATAGTGGTACGCTTTGCTAAAGTAGAAACTGCTCCCTCCACCTTAGGGACCGTCTGCCATAAGTCCCGTGTAGTGGCGTCTATTGTTAACATTTTTCTAAATATAGGTGGGGAAAAGGGCACACCGGGTCTATCCCACTCCTTGCTAATAATTTCTGTAAGCCTTTTAGGTATAGGAAAAACGTCAGTACACACCGGCACCGCATAGTATCTATCCAGCCTACACAATTTCTCTGGAATTGCAACTGTGTTACAGTCATTCAGAGCAGCCAATACCTCCCCAAGCAATACACGGAGGGTCTCAAGCTTAAATTTAAAATTAGAAATCTCTGAATCAGGTTTCCCCGAGTCAGAGATGTCACCCACAGACTGAAGCTCTCCGTCCTCATGTTCTGCATACTGTGACGCAGTATAAGACATGGCTCTAACAGCATTTGTGTGCTCTGTATCTCTCCTAACCCCAGAGCTATCGCGCTTGCCTCTTAATTCAGGCAATCTAGATAATACCTCTGACAGGGTATTATTCATGATTGCAGCCATGTCCTGCAAGGTAATCGCTACGGGCGTCCCTGATGTAATTGGCGCCATATTAGCGTGCGTCCCCTGAGCGGGAGGCGAAGGGTCTGACACGTGGGGAGAGTTAGTCGGCATAACTTCCCCTCGACAGAACCCTCTGGTGATAATTCTTTTATAGATAAAGACTGATCTTTACTGTTTAAGGTGAAATCAATACATTTAGTACACATTCTCCTATGGGGCTCCACCATGGCTTTCAAACATAATGAACAAGTAGGTTCCTCTGTGTCAGACATGTTTAAACAGACTAGCAATCTTGGAAAACACTTTACAACAAGTTTACAAGCAATATAAAAAACAAAACCCACATTTTCCCAAATTTTGAAATAACAGTGAAAAAATGCAGTTACACTAACGAAATTTTTACAGTGTATGTAATAAGTTAGCAGAGCATTGCACCCACTTGCAAATGGATGATTAACCCCTTAATAACAAAAACGGAACAACAAATGACAAAAACGTTTTTTAAACAGTCACAACAACTGCCACAGCTCTACTGTGGCTTTTTACCTCCCTAAATACGACTTTTGAAGCCTTTTGAGCCCTTCAGAGAAGTCCTGGATCATGCAGGAAGAAGCTGGATGTCTGTGTCTGTAATTTTTGCTGTGCAAAAAAAAACGCCAAAATAGGCCCCTCCCACTCATATTACAACAGTGGGAAGCCTCAGGGAAATGTTTCTAGGCAAAATTTAAGCCAGCCATGTGGAAAAACTAGGCCCCAATAAGTTTTATCACCAAACATATGTAAAAAACGATTAAACATGCCAGCAAACGTTTTAAAATACACTTTTATAAGAGTATGTATCTCTATTAATAAGCCTGATACCAGTCGCTATCACTGCATTTAAGGCTTTACTTACATTACTTCGGCATCAGCAGCATTTTCTAGCAAATTCCATCCCTAGAAATTTTAACTGCACATACCTTATTACAGGAAAACCTGCACGCTATTCCCCCTCTGAAGTTACCTCACTCCTCAGAATATGTGAGAACAGAAAAGGATCTTAGTTACTTCTGCTAAGATCATAGAAAACGCAGGCAGATTCTTCTTCTAAATACTGCCTGAGATAAACAGTACACTCTGGTACCATTTAAAAATAGTACAAAATAAAGAAAAAAGTTACCCTGCGCTAAGGAAAAGGCACCAATAGACCAAGGGAAAAAATGGAGACCCCTATCTCCACAACCAAAAACAGAAAATTTGTATTTTTGAAAATCGTGTCCCAGATGGAACCAGATATTTCAAAAGACCTTGGCGCTGCAAAACATTGCAGCTGAAACTAGTGATTGGATAAACCGTGACAATAGTCAAATGTTTAAAATATGAAACCTTTGGCCTCAGTAATGAGATAACTTGTTTTAAAAGAATACAATGTGAATTTATTTATACAATATTAAACATAAATTAAAAAAGATGATCAGCAAAAGAGCAATAAAATAATTGTAGCAATTAAATAGTAAGAATGTAACAATCAAACTAACTTGACACAATATAGCAACACACAATATGGCACTATAGCAAATGTCAGTGTAGCATCAAAAATAACAAAACAACCCTGGAGCTGATATGCGAAACAAATGTTGAAGATCCGGAATAAGAGTGAGCAGTCGAGATCCCCAGTTGATTCCTTGAGAAGCAGAGTGAGGCTGGAACGACAAACGGATCCAAATCATACACAAGCAGAAAACCAAACAAAAGGTGTTCACTTTTACTTACACCGTGTCTTGGTTGCTGCTGCGCCGATGGGTCCCTTTTAGCAAGCTGTAGCAGAGCCGGATAAGCCTTTGGAACAATACCGGATTTTTCAAAGATACTCCGCTAAAAGTTGCAGTTAACACAGAAGCCGGTCTGTGTAGGTAATGTTACGTCAGGTGGCGTGGAGTGGGAGGAGCAACGCGTTTCAGCCCGGTCAGGGCCTTTGTCAAGCTCCAGAAAGGTGTAATACAGGGCTTTTTAAACCTGTATTAGCTGTGCTCATTGAGCACAGCTAATACAGGTTTAAAAAGCCCTGTATTACACCTTTCTGGAGCTTGACAAAGGCCCTGACCGGGCTGAAACGCGTTGCTCCTCCCACTCCACGCCACCTGACGTAACATTACCTACACAGACCGGCTTCTGTGTTAACTGCAACTTTTAGCGGAGTATCTTTGAAAAATCCGGTATTGTTCCAAAGGCTTATCCGGCTCTGCTACAGCTTGCTAAAAGGGACCCATCGGCGCAGCAGCAACCAAGACACGGTGTAAGTAAAAGTGAACACCTTTTGTTTGGTTTTCTGCTTGTGTATGATTTGGATCCGTTTGTCGTTCCAGCCTCACTCTGCTTCTCAAGGAATCAGCTGGGGATCTCGACTGCTCACTCTTATTCCGGATCTTCAACATTTGTTTCGCATATCAGCTCCAGGGTTGTTTTGTTATTTTTGATGCTACACTGACATTTGCTATAGTGCCATATTGTGTGTTGCTATATTGTGTCAAGTTAGTTTGATTGTTACATTCTTACTATTTAATTGCTACAATTATTTTATTGCTCTTTTGCTGATCAGCTTTTTTAATTTATGTTTAATATTGTATAAATAAATTCACATTGTATTCTTTTAAAACAAGTTATCTCATTACTGAGGCCAAAGGTTTCATATTTTAAACATTTGACTATTGTCACGGTTTATCCAATCACTAGTTTCAGCTGCAATGTTTTGCAGCGCCAAGGTCTTTTGAAATATCTGGTTCCATCTGGGACACGATTTTCAAAAATACAAATTTACCATTTAAAAATAACAAACTTTTGATTGAAGAAATAAACTAAGTATAAAACACCACAGTCCTCTTACGACCTCCATCTTAGTTGAGAGTTGCAAGAGAATGACTGGATATGGCAGTGAGGGGAGGAGCTATATAGCAGCTCTGCTGTGGGTGATCCTCTTGCAACTTCCTGTTGGGAAGGAGAATATCCCACAAGTAATGGATGATCCGTGGACTGGATACACTTAACAAGAGAAATAAAAACAGCCATATTCCTCTGAAAAAAATAATCCACAACCCAAAACAAAAATAAGTTTATTTCATCTTTGAAAGAAAAAAAAATTAAATCAAAAGCAGAAGAATCAAACTGAAACAGCTGCCTGAAGAACTTTTCTACCAAAAACTGCTTCCGAAGAAGCAAATACATAAAAACGGTAGAATTTAGTAAATGTATGCAAAGAGGACCAAGTCGCCGCTTTGCAAATCTGATCAACTGAAGCTTCATTCTTAAAAGCCCACGAAGTGGAGACTGATCTAGTAGAATGAGCTGTAATTCTCTGAGGCGGGGCCTGAACCGACTCCAAATAAGCTTGATGAATCAAACGTTTCAACCAAGAAGCCAAGGAACTAGCAGAAGCCTTCTGACCTTTCCTAGAACCAGAAAATAAAACAAAATAGACTGGAAGTCTTCCTGAAATCTTTAGTGGCTTCCACATAATATTTCAAAGCTCTTACCACATCCAAAGAATGTAAGGATCTCTCCAAAGAATTCTTAGGATTAGGACATCAATTTCTCTACTAATGTTGTTAGAATTCACAACCTTAGGTAAAAATTGAAAAGAAGTCCGCAAAACTGCCTTATCCTGATGAAAAAATCAGAAAAGGAGACTCACAAGAAAGAGCAGATAGCTCAGAAACTCTTCTAGCAGAAGAGATAGATAAAAGGAACAACACTTTCCAAGAAAGTAGTTTAATGTCCAAAGAATGCATAGGCTCAAATGGAGGAGCCTGTAACGCCTTCAGAACCAAATTAAGACTCCAAGGAGGAGAAATTGATTTAATGACAGGCTTAATACGAGCTAAAGCCTGTACAAAACAGTGAATATCAGGAAGTATAGCAATCTTTCTGTGAAATAAAACAGAAAGAGCGGAGATTTGTCCTTTCAAGGAACTTGCAGACAAACCCTTATCCAAACCATCCTGAAGGAACAGTAAAATTCTAGTAATTCTAAAAGAATGCCAGGAGAATTTATAAGAAGAACACCATGTAATGTAAGTCTTCCAAACTCTATAATAAACCTTTCTAGAGACAGATTTACGAGCTTGTAACATAGTATTAATCACTGAGTCAGAGAAACCTCTATGACTTAGAACTAAGCGTTCAATTTCCACACCTTCAAATTTAATGATTTGAAATCCTGATGGAAAAAACGGACCTTGAGATAGTAGGTCCGGGCGTAACGGAAGTGACCAAGGCGGGCAACTGGACATCCGCACCAGATCCGCATACCAAAACCTGTGTGGCCATGCTGGAGCCACCAGCAACACAAAAGACTGTTCCATGATGATTTTGGAGATCACTCTTGGAAGGAGAACTAGAGGCGGGAAGATGTAAGCAGGATGATAACACCAAGGAAGTGTCAGTGCATCCACTGCTTCCGCCTGAACATCCCTGGACAGGTATCTGGGAAGTTTCTTGTTTAGATGAGAGGCCATGAGATCTCTCTCTGGAAGACCCCACATCTGAACAATCTGAGAAAACACATCTGGATGGAGAGACCACTCCCCTGGATGTAAAGTCTGGCGACTGAGATAATCCGCCTCCCAATTGTCTACACCTGGGATATGCACCGCAGAGATTGGACAGGAGCTGTATTCCGCCCAAGCAAGTATCCGAGATACTTCTTTCATAGCTTGGGGACTGTGAGTCCCACCTTGATGATTGACATAAGCCACAGTTGTGATATTGTCTGTCTGAAAACAAATGAACGGTTCTCTCTTTAGCAGAGGCCAAAACTGAAGAGCCCCGAGAATTGCACGGAGTTCTAAAATATTTATTGGTAATCTCGCCTCTTGAGATTTCCAAACCCCTTGTGCTGTCAGAGATCCCCAAACAGCTCCCCAACCTGAAAGACTCGCATCTGTTGAGATCACAGTCCAGGTTGGCCGAACAAAAGAGGCCCCTTGAACCAAACGATGGTGATCTATCCACCATGTCAGAGAGTGTCGTACATTGGGATTCAAGGATATTAATTGTGATATCTTTGTATAATCCCTGCACCATTGATTCAGCATGCAAAGCTGTAGAGGTCTCATGTGAAAACGAGCAAAGGGGATCGCGTCCGATGCTGCAGTCATGAGACCTAAAACTCCCATGCACATAGCCACTGAATGGAATGACTGAGACTGAAGGTGCCGGCATGCTGCGACCAATTTTAAATGTCTCTTGTCTGTTAGAGACAGAGTCATGGACACTGAATCTATCTGGAAACCTAAAAAGGTGACCCTTGTCTGAGGAATCAAGAAACTTTTTGGTAAATTGATCCTCCAACCATGTTTCCCAAGAAACAACGCTAGTTGATTTGTGTGAGATTCTGCAGTATGTAAAGACTGAGCTAGTACCAAGATATCGTCCAAATAAGGAAACACCGCAATACCTTGTTCTCTGATTACAGATAGTAGGGCACCCAGAACCTTTGAAAAGATTATTGGAGCTGTTGCTAGGCCAAATGGAAGAGCAACAAATTGGTAATGCTTGTCTAGAAAAGAGAATCTCAGGAACTGATAGTGTTCTGGATGAATCGGAATATGAAGGTATGCATCCTGCAAGTCTATTGGGACATATAATGTCCTTGCTGAACAAAAGGCAGAATAGTCCTTATAGTCACCATCTTGAAAGTTGGTACTCTTACATAACGATTCAAAATTTTCAGATCCAAAACTGGTCTGAACAAATTTTCTTTCTTTGGTACAATGAATAGATTTGAATAAAACCCCAAACCTTGATCCTGAGGAGGAACTGGCATGATTACCCCTGAAGACTCCAGGTCTGAAACACACTTCAGAAAAGCCTGAGCTTTTACTGGATTTACAGGGATGCGTGAGAGAATCTTCTCACAGGAGGTCTTACTTTGAATCCTATTCGATACCCTTGAGAGACAATGCTCTGAATCCAATGATTTTGGACAGATTTTATCCAAAAATCCTTGAAAAACCTTAATCTGCCCCCTACCAGCTGAGCTGGAATGAGGGCCACACCTTCATGCGGACTTAGGGGCAGACTTTGATTTCCTAAATGGCTTGGATTTATTCCAATTTGAGGAAGGCTTCCAACTGGAAGCAGATTCCTTGGGAGGAGGATTGAGTTTTTGTTCCTTATTCTGACGAAAGGAACAAAAACGGTTAGAAGCCTTAGATTTACCCTTATGTTTTTTATCCTGAGGCAAAAAAAACTCCTTTTCCTCCAGTGATAGTTGAAATAATAGAATCCAACTGAGAACCAAATAAATTATTACCTTGGAAAGAAAGAGATAGTAATCTAGATTTAGATGTCATATCAGCATTCCAAGATTTAAGCCACAAAGCTCTTCTAGCTAATACAGCTAAAGACATGGATCTAACATCAATTTTGATATCAAAAATGGCATCACAAATAAAATTATTAGCATGTTGCAGTAAGTGAGTAATGCTAGATATGTCAGGATCCAATTCTCGTTGCGCTAAATTCTCCAACCAAAAAGTTGAGGCAGCCGCAACATCAGCCAAAGAAATATCAGGTCTGAGAAGATGACCTGAATATAAATAGGCCTTCCTTAGATAGGATTCAAGCTTCCTATCTAAAGGATCCTTAAAGGAAGTACTATCTTCCATAGGAATAGTGGTACGTTTAGCAAGAGTAGAAATAGCCCCATCAACTTTGAGGATTTTTTTCCCAAAACTCTATAGATTTTGCTGGTAAAGGATACAATTTTTTAAACCTTGAAGAAGGAATAAAAGAAGTACTTGGCTTATTCAATTCCCTAGAAATCATATCAGAAATAGCCTCAGGAATAGGAAAAACCCCTGGGGAAACCACAGGAGGTTTAAAAACAGCATTTAAACGTTTATTATTTAAACGTTTATTAGACTGAACGTCAATAGGACTGGTTACCTCAATATCCAAAGTAATTAACACTTCTTTTAATAAAGAACGCATATACTCTATTTTAAATAAATAAGCAGATTTGTCAGTGTCAATGTCTGAGGAAGGATCTTCTGAATCAGATAGATCCTCATCAGAAGAGGATAAATTATTATGTTGCTGGTCATGTAAAATTTCATCAGCTAAATGAGAAGTTTTAAAAAGACCTTTTACGTTTATTAGAAGGTGGAAATGCAGACAAAGCCTTCAGAATAGAATCAGAAACAAATTCTTTAAAATTTACAGGTATATCATGTAGATTAGAAGTTGAAGGAACTACAACTGGCAATGTACTATTACTGATGGAAACACTATCTGCATGTAAAAGTTTATCATGACAACTTTTACAAATGACATTTGGTGGAATAATTTCTAAACTTTTACAACAAATGCACTTAGCTTTGGTAGAACCGATGTCAGGCAGCAATGTTCCAGCAGAAACTTCTGAGGCAGGATCAGATTGGGACATCTTGCTCAATGTAAGAGAAAAAACAACATATAAAGCAAAATGATCTATTTCCTTATATGACAGTTTCAGGAATGGGAAAAAAATGCAAAAGCATAGGCCTCTGATAGAGAAAAAAGCAAGAGGCAAACATCAATGGGGTATTGAAATAATGAAAAAAAATTACACACTCGCGTCACTAATGACGCCGCCGTGTGAAAGGTCTCAGCGTCACGTATGGCACCAGAAATGACGAAGTTGCGTCATAAACGTCTTTTTCCGTGCCAAAAATAATTTCGTGCCAAGAATAACGCAATAAAGTTTAGCATTTGACACACCCGCAGGCCTAATACCCGCAATAGCAAGAAGTAGTCAATTGAAAAAAAGACTAAACCCCAGGTAAGAAATACATTTCTTAAAATGTTTAAATTCCCCAAATATGAAACTGACAGTCTGCTGAAGGAAATACATGAACCTGACTCATGGCAAATATAAGTACAATACATATATTTAGAACTTTATATAAATGCATAAAGTGCCAAACCATAGCTGAGGTGTCTTAAGTAATAAAAAACATACTTACCAAAAGACACCCATCCACATATAGCAGATAGCCAAACCAGTACTAAAACAGTTATTAGTAGAGGTAATGGTAAATTGAAAGTATATCTGAAAAGGGAGGTAGGAGATAAATCTCTACGACCGATAACAGAGAACCTATGAAAAAGACCCCCGTTAGGGAAATCATCGTATTCAAATAAGTGATACTCCCTTCACGTCCCTCTGACATTCACTGTACTCTGAGGAATCGGGCTTCAACAATGCTGAAAAGCGCATATCAACGTAGAAATCTTAGCACAAAACTTACTTCACCACCTCCATAGGAGCCAAAGTTTGTAAAACTGAATTGTGGGTGTGGTGAGGGGTGTATTTATAGGCATTTTGAGGTTTGGGAAACTTTGCCCCTCCTGGTAGGATTGTATATCCCATATGTCACTAGCTCATGGACTCTTGCCAATTACATGAAAGAAATAAAAACTAGATAGACTGCTCGGCAGCAAGGCAGCTCACAAGGTTTGAAAGGCATCTTCCCTCACATAGACCTGTGGAACAGAAAAAAGACTGAGTAAACCTACTCAGGCTTACAAAAAAGGGCAGCAATAAACTACTTGTGAGGCACAGAGGTGATTATACCCCACAAGTTCCCAAATGCTTAAAAGCCACCACTGCTCTACTGAAGAGACTGACGTGGACTACGGTTATACCCCATAAAAAGATCAGAGCAAACCTTCTCTGCTTTAAAAATAACAAACTCTTGATTGAAGAATCAGACACCTAACTTTACCCCTCCTTGCAACTGATACAAGCAAAGAGAATGATTGTGGGTAAGGGAGTGGTATTTAACAGCTTTGCTGTGGTGCTCTTTGCCTCCTCCTGCTGGTCAGGAGTGATATTCCCAACAGTAATTATGATGATCCGTGGACTCACCGTGTCATTAGAAAGAAAGTAAATTATAAATTATAAAGTTGTTTAAAATTGAAAGTTTATTTTTGGACTTGACTGTCCCTTTAAGTGCCTAGGTTTTATTTTTGCCATTATGCCTCAGGCAACACAGCAAGTAGCCACCCCCTTAATGTGTCACAGTACATCAAGATGTGGAATACAGATTCTTGACTGGACTTAAAAGGGATATTCCAGCCAAAATTGGAAACCACATGGGTGCATTTCAGTATTTAACAGAAGCAATTGTGTAATATACTGTAGATGCATTAGCAAAAATGCTTCTAATAAAAGCTATAGCTCTTTCAAAAGTGTATTTAAGTATGCACTGTGCACCAGCATTTTAAACTAAGCACTTGCTTAGAGAGCCTAAGGTGCTTGTACCATCCAATAATGACTCAATTTGTTAACTGCTGAAATGATACACGCCCCACTGATTATCTGAGCAGCTGCAGTATTTAAATGTGGGTGCAGTGACAATATCTAGTTATGTTTCACATGCACGTGCAGAGAAAAATGTTAACAGTAAAACAGTGATAACTTTTACTAGAAGCATTTTTGCTTATACGTTCCTATTCAAACATGTAATTCATCTATGTGCATTTACATTTTGAGTGGAATGTCCCTTTAATAAAAATTTAGAGAACACTCTTATGTTATAGAGCATATTCATGAAAATGTTTTGCATGGAAATGTCATGCTGTAGTATATTGGCTTAGAAGAATAACTTCTCATTTCTCCAGCACCACTTTAGCAATATGAAAAGTAGCAATAAATTTAGTAACAACTTATCTTCCTATAATCACTACTCAATGATAAATCTTTCTTGTTGTTTCTTAAGAAAACCCCCCCCCCAATAATAATAATATAGTGTAGCTGCACACCATTTTTAATATGTGCTTCACTACAGAACTTTCATAAAATGAAAACAGAACAGTATTGCTAATTATTTAGAGAGCATTACACTGGTTATATTGGCAGGTACACGGTTACTGATGTATGGCACTGTAAATATAGAAGAAGCGTGTGTCTGAGTATTCTCCTGTCAAACAACTCCGGATAGGAGCAGCTCTCTCATACATTGATAATAAAGCTCATTTATATAGAAAGGTCATAATTTTGCTCTAGGCGTTATTAAACTGCTATTTCTTTCTGATACCAATATCACCTCCCAGATTAAGGTAATCTGGCAAATTATGTGGTTTAAAAAAGCCGAGAAATAGGAGTATCAAGCAAAAATATTAGTTTGTATAGCACATAAACACAATGGGGCATATGTATCAAGCTCCGAAAACAGCAGTTATGAAGCAGCGGTCACAAAGACCGCTGCTCCATAACCTGTCCGCCTGCTCTGAGCAGACGGACAGACATTGCCGGAATTCAACCCGATCGAGTACGATCGGGTTGATTGACACCCCCTACTGGTGGCCGATTGGCTGCGAGTCTGCAGGGGGTGGCTTTGCATCAGCAGCTCTTGTAAGCTGCTGGTGCAATGCTGAATACGGCGAGCGTATTCAGCGATGTCTGTCGGACTTGATCCGCACTGTCGGATCAGGTCCGACAGACATTGATAACTAGAGGCCAATGTCTTCTTACTGAATTCCATGAAAGGGAAGTTATATACAACATTTTTTTTATTCCACTAATATATACTGGGGAACAGATTTGTTTAAACATGCACACGAATAATTTACTTTCAATATGTGGCATACATTGTTTAAATAAATAAAAAATATAGCTAAAGCTGTACCTGGAACTCAAGTAAATAGAATTCAAAATGTAAAATATTAGGGAAAGTATTGCACAGTTTGAGTACTTAACCAACCAGGGAGGCGCCATAAGAAATAAACCCTAGGCAATTGCCTAAAGGGACATAAAACAGTATGAACTAAAATAAGTTTCTAAATATATAATGCAGACAAAGCATACCTACAAAACAGTTTGTTTTAACACACACACACATATATATATATATATATATATATATATATATATATATATATATTACATTCATATTCATTTTTTATTGTTGTGCATTAGAAATTGTCATATATAAGTGTATACAAATATGTTTCCATATACTTTTTACAAAAAAATAAATACATCATTTTTTTCAGTAGGTATTAGAAAGCAGGGCTGTCCCTCCTCAACCCCTCTTGCCTGCGTAAGAAATTATCCTCATGTGCACACTATTGTTACATGACATCACAAGGTATGGAGTATGAAACAGATAAGGGGGGTGGAGCAGGCTACATTTGGCAATACTAAAGTGTAAGTAATTTGGCAGGTTGTTTTTTTTAAATTTTATTTAAATACTTATAAGCTTTTCCCCCCACTTTTTTCCCCTTCTATAATATGCACACAACTCAAAATGTTTTATGGCACTTTAAAAAGAACTCGGCCCTGCATATCAGCAAAGTTATTAATATAAGAAATATCATGGTACACAACAGAATACAGTTTAGTAATTAAAAAGCACAAATCTTGGCAATGTGAATGATTCTCACCAAATACTAAAAAGGTAACACATTCTCCATATAAAACATAAAAGTACCTTTTCCACTATTCCCAAATCGCCACCGCTCATTACATTCCTGACAATGATTGCAGCTTTTTCTGCCGCAGAGTAAGCAGAGGCCACCAGCCTGATCAGTAGGGCCGGAGAAGCAGACATGGCAAAAGCTGAAACAAGAAAGCAGAAACTTATAGGAAACAGTTTTAAAAGTGATAGAATCTATTTTGATAGCACATTGTTTGTGATAAATTCGCAAGTATGCAGCTTTAATTTAATTGCCCTCACTTTAAGGTTCCCATTGAGTTTGGTTGTTATTGGAGACTATCATTTTAAAATCCTATTCCAGAATTAGACTTGAAATCACTTATTTAAACAACTCTCATCCTACTTCCAATAAAACATTATGGTACCTATCTGTCCCATGCTACAATCAGAAAATGACACTGAAAAAATCATAATATCACAGTACAAGCATAGTGCCACTCAATTCACCCTCATGAAAGCATTGTGATACAGTACTGGTCTCTTCATCTTCAAATGAAATCTGTGTCTGGAGCAATGTCTTTATCAGAAGAGCAAATGCTTTGTGAAGGTTGTCAAGTACACAACTGCAGCTTGGCCTCAAGCCAATAACATCAAAGTAATATGTGTGCACCTTCTTTTAATCCAGAGGTGCTTCTCAAACAAGATACTCAGGATGCAACAGCAGGACACCTTGTATAATATCAAAAGCAGACTCCTAAATTCATTTAAAAAATGTAAAAAGTATTTATCCTCTCTATCAAACACTGAATCTTATGCTATTTTCTTTCTTTCTTGATAGATTTTGTGACTAAAGACATTGAATGATTAGTGTCCAAAAAGTATAACTTTTAAATGAGTAAAATGTATTATATAATGTGTCTGTTTTGTAATTTGCAGACTCTCTACTACTATATTATAAAATGTTTGTTTCATTATTTATATGAATAATTATTATCAGACAGTGTATATATGAGTGCAACAATTTATTATAATGTGCATGTGCTGTATTTGGTACAAATTTTTTTTTTTTTTTTAATCCTTAGACTTTACTCTAGGTCTTCACTTGCGCAAACCCGACATACTCGAATATAGTTTGCACTTGCGCAAATGTGTTTAATTTCAACTTGTAATACGAGTCCATGTTAGCACGGTGGCGATATTGGTAATTGCAACCCATGCTAACAATAGTGCACCACTTGTAATCTAGCCCTAAGTAGGGGGGTTTAAATCAGATTTTTAAATTTTGTTTTATTTAAACCCTTAAGGACCAAGGACGTGCTAGGTACGTCCTACAAAACATGGCCCTTCACGACCGCGGACGTACCTAGCACGTGCTCAGTGAAAAGGAGTGCTGGAAGCGATCGCAATTGCTTCCAGCCGCTCTAAGAGTATTGCAGAGATGGCTCTATATTGAGGCATCGTTCAATACCTGCCAGTGAGTAACCGGGGCAGAGAGGGCCAGAGTGACCAGCGATGGTGCTGATCGTTGGTGGGGTGGGACAGATTATTTTTTTTAAATTGAGCGTCAGTGAGTAGAAAGGGGCTGAGGGGGGAATAATGGAGAGGGGGCTCCTATGGTGGAAAGGGTGTGAAAGCGATCTGGGTGGGGGGGGGGGGTAGGGTAATGAGGGGGTGGGCAGCTACACTACAGCCATATATGTCTCCTAGTTATGAACAAAGGGGGATCCCAGAGACGCATTTACAGCCATTTGTGCTATGATGATAGCCGTTTGTAAATAATTTCAGTGAGAAACCTAAATTTTGTGAAAAACTATTTTTTTTTTTTATTTGAACGTATTTGGCGGTGAAATGGTGACACAAAATATACCAAAATGGGCCTAGATTAATACTTTGGGTTTATATATATATATATATATATATATATATATATATATATATATATATATATATATATATATATATATAATAATAATAATAATAATAATAAGTTTTCATAGGTATATATATATATATATATATATATATATATATATATATATATATATATATATACATACATATACACATATACACACACACACATACACTGTATATATATATAAATAAAAAGGCTCTATTTCTGTTTAAATGGAGTGATAGCAAAAATGCTAAAAATACTCTGGTCTTTTGGTGAAGTTTTAGTCTGAAATGCCTGGTCCTTTAAGGGGTTAAGGGGGTAAACATTGGACAAATATTTTGAAACTATTAAGCATGGGTGTTTTTTGGTGTTTGTCAAAATTAGAAAAAAAAAAGTGTTTTTCATCATATTTTATTAAAAAAAAAAAAAAAAAAAAAAATATAGTAAATTATATAAATATGATGAAATTAATGGTATCTTTACAAAGTCCATTTAATTGTGAGAAAAACGGTATAATATGTGTGGGTACAATAAATGTGCAAGAGGAAAATTACAGCTAAACACAAACACAGCAGAAATGTAAAAACAGCCCTGGTTCTTAACGGTAAGAAAATTGAAAAACGGTCTGGTCACTAAGGGGTTAAATCAGATTTTATTTTTTCGATTTAAAAATGATTTCTGCTTTCTGAGGAAAAACATAATTTATGTAAGAATTTACTAGATAAATTAATTTCTTTCATATTGGCAAGAGTCCATGAGCTAGTGACGTATGGGATATACATTCCTACCAGGAGGGGCAAAGTTTCCCAAACCTCAAAATGCCTATAAATACACCCCCCACCACACCCACAATTCAGTTTAACAAATAGCCAAGAAGTGGGGTGATAAGAAGGAGCGAAAGCATTAACAAGGAATTGGAATAATTGTGCTTTATACAAAAAAAATCAAAACCAACACAAAAAGGGTGGGCCTCATGGACTCTTGCCAATATGAAAGAAATGAATTTATCAGGTAAATTCTTACATAAATTATGTTTTCTTTCTTGTAATTGGCAAGAGTCCATGAGCTAGTGACGTATGGGATAGCAAATACCCAAGATGTGGATCTTCCACGCAAGAGTCACTAGAGAGGGAGGGATAAAATAAAGACAGCCAATTCCGCTGAAAAAAGAATCCACAACCCAAATAAAAAGTTTTAATCTTTATAATGAAAAAAACTGAAATTATAAGCAGAAGAATCAAACTGAAACAGCTGCTTGAAGTACTTTTCTACCAAAAACTGCTTCAGAAGAAGAAAACACATCAAAATGGTAGAATTTAGTAAAAGTATGCAAAGAAGACCAAGTTGCTGCTTTGCAAATCTGATCAACAGAAGCTTCATTCTTAAAAGCCCAGGAAGTAGAAACTGACCTAGTAGAATGAGCCGTAATCCTCTGAGGCGGGGATTTATCCCGACTCCAAATAAGCATGATGAATCAAAAGCTTTAACCAAGATGCCAAAGAAATGGCAGAAGCCTTCTGACCTTTCCTAGAACCAGAAAAGAAAACAAATAGACTAGAAGTCTTTCTAAAATCGTTAGTAGCTTGAACATAACATCCAAAGAATGTAAAGATCTTTCCAAAGAATTCTTAGGATTAGGACACAACAATTTCTCTACTAATGTTGTTGGAATTCACAACTTTAGGTAAAAATTTAAATTAAGTCTGCAAAACCGCCTTATCCTGATGAAAAATCAGAAAAGGAGACTCACAAGAAAGAGCAGATAATTCAGAAACTCTTCTAGCAGAAGAGATGGCCAAAAGGAACAATACTTTCCAAGAAAGTAATTTAATGTCCAAAGAATGCAAAGGCTCAAACGGAGGAGCCTGTAAAGCCCTCAAACCAAATTAAGACTCCAAGGAGGAGAAATTGGCTTAATGACAGGCTTGATACGAACCAATGCCTGTACAAAACAATGAATATCAGGAAGATTAGCAATCTTTCTGTGAAACAGAACAGAAAGAGCAGAGATTTGTCCTTTCAAGGTACTTGCAGACAAACCTTTATCCAAACCATCCTGAAGAAACTGTAAAATTCTAGGGATTCTAAAAAAATGCCAAGAGAATTTTTGAGAAGAACACCATGAAATGCAAGTCTTCCAAACTCGGTAATAAATCTTTCTAGACATAGATTTGCGAGCCTGCAACATAGTATTAATCACTGAGTCAGAGAAACCTCTATGACCAAGCTCTAAGCTTTCAATCTCCATACCTTCAAATTTAATGATTTGAGATCCTGATGGAAAAATTGACCTTGAGATAGAAGGTCTGGCCTTAGCGGAAGTGGCCAAGGTTGGCAACTGGACATCCGAACCAGATCCACATACCAAAACCTGTGTGGCCATGCTGGAGCCACCAGCAGTACAAATGAACGCTCCATTATGATTTTGGAAATCACTCTTGGAAGAAGAACTAGAGGCGGAAAGATATAAGCAGGTTGATAATTCCAAGGAAGTGACAACGCATCCACTGCTTCCGCCTGAGGATCCCTGGACCTGGACAGATACCTGGGAAGTTTCCCTTTTAGATGAGAAGCCATCCAATCTATTTCTGGAAGCCCCCACATCTGAACAATCTGAAGAAACACATCTGGGTGAAGAGACCATTCTCCCAGATGTAAAGTCTGGCGACTGAGATAATCTGCTTCCCAATTGTCTATACCTGGGATATGGACCGCAGAGATTAGACAGAAGTTGGATTCCGCCCATGCAAGTATCCGAGATACTTCTTTCATAGCATGAGGACTGGGAGTCCCACCTTGATGATTGACATACGCCACGGTTGTGACATTGCCTGTCTGAAAAAAAATAAACGGTTCTCTCTTCAGGAGAGGCCAAAACTGAAGAGCTCTGAAAAAAAAAAAAAAAAAAAAAAAAAAAAAAAAAAAAATCGCACGGAATTCCAAAATATTGATTGGTAATCTCGCCTCTTGAGATTTCCAAACCCCCTGCGCTGTCAGAGATCCCCAGACAGCTCCCCAACCTGAAAGACTTGCATCTGTTGTAATCACAGTCCAGGTCAGACGAACAAAAGAGGCCCCCTGAACTAAACGATGGTGATCTAACCACCAAGTCAGAGATAGTCGAACATTGGGATTTAAGGATATTAATTGTGATATCTTTGTATAATCCCTGCACCATTGGCACAGCATACAAAGCTGAAGAGGTCTCATGTGAAAACGAGCAAAGGGGGATCGCGTCCAATGTTGCAGTCATGAGACCTAAAACCTCCATGCACATAGCTACTGAAGGGAATGACTGAGACTGAAGGTTCAGACAAGCTGAAACCAATTTCAGACGTCTTTTGTCTGTTGGAGACAAAGTCATGGATACTGAATCTATTGGCACAATTACCCCGGATAACTCCAGGTCTGAAACACACTTCAGGAAAGCCTGCGCCTTTACTGGGTTCACTGGAATGCGTGAGAGAAAGAAACTTCTCACAGGCGGTTTTACCTTGAAACCTATTCTGTACCCTTGAGAACCAATGTTCTGGATCCAATGATTTTGGATTGAATTGATTCACACATCTTTGAAAAATCTTAGTCTGCCCCCTACCAGCTGCGCTGGAATGAGGGCCGCACCTTCATGCGGACTTGGGGGCTGATTTTTATTTTCTAAAAGGCTTGGATTTATTCCAGACTGGAGAAGGCTTCCAATTGGAAACCGTTCCATTAGGGGAAGGGTCAGGTTTCTGTTCCTTATTCTGACGAAAGGAACGAAAGCGGTTAGCAGCCCTAAATTTACCCTTAGATTTTTTATCCTGAGGCAAGAAGGCTCCCCAGTGACAATTGAAATAATAGAATCCAACTGAGAACCAAATAATTTATTACCTTGGAAAGAAAGAGATAGTAACGTTGACTTAGAAGTCATATCCGCATTCCAAGATTTAAGCCATAAAGCTCTTCTGGCTAAAATATCTAAAGACATATACCTGACATCAATTCTAATGATATCAAAAATTGCATCACAAATTAAATTATTAGCATGTTGAATTAGCTTAACAATGCTATACACATTAGGATCTGGTACTTGTTGCGCTAAAGTTTCCAACCAAAAAGTTGAAGCTGCAGCAACATCAGCCAAAGAAATAGCAGGCCTAAGAAGATGACCTGAACATAAATAAGCCTTCCTTAGATAAGATTCAAGCTTCCTATCTAAAGGATCTTTAAAAGAAGTACTATCTGCCGTAGGAATAGTAGTACGCTTTGCAAGAGTAGAGATAGCCCCATCAACTTTGGGGATCTTTTCCCAAAACTCCAATCTATCAGTCGGCAAAGGGTACAGTTTCTTAAACCTTGAAGAAGGAGTAAATGAAGTACCCAGACTATTCCATTCCCTAGAAATTACATCTGAAATAGCATCAGGAACTGGAAAAACCTCTGGAATAACTACATGAGGTTTAAAAAACGAATTTAAACGTTTACTGGTTTTAATATCAAGAGGACTAGTTTCCTCCATATCTAATGCAATCAACACCTCTTTTAATAAAGAACGAATATACTTCATTTTAAATAAATATGAAGTTTTGTCAGTGCCAATATCTGAGGCAGAATCTTCTGAACCAGATAGATCCTCATCAGAAATAGATAAATCAGAATGCTGTCGGTCATTTAAAAATTCATTGAATTTATGAGAAGTTTTAAAAGACCTTTTACGTTTATTAGAAGGTGGTATAACAGACAGGGCCTTCTGAATAGAATTAGAAACACATTCTCTCACATTAACAGGAATATCCTGAACATTAGATGTTGAAGGAACAATAACAGGTAATGGATTACTACTAATGGAAATATTGTCTGCTTTTGAAAGTTTATCATGACAAACAACTAACACAAACTACAGCCGGAGGAACAGTTACCACACGTTTACAACAAATGCACTTAGGCAGCAGGATTCCAGTAGTAGATTCTGAAACAGGGTCAGCTTGAGAAATCTTGCAATATGTAATAGAAAAAACAACATATAAAGCAAAATTATCAATTTCCTTATATGACAGTTTCAGGAATGGGAAAAAATGCAAACAGAATAAGCCTCTGGAAACCAGAAGCAAAAAGAAATAATGACTTAAGTAATGTCAAAAATCTGGCGCCAAGTATGACGCCCAACTGACAAAATATTTTTTGGCGGCAAAAACGTCTGCAACAAACACAAGCGTCATAGATAACGCAACTACGTGAAAACTCTCATCGCCAACTAAGACGCCGGAAATGACGTCATTACGTCAACAAAAAAGTCTTGCGCCAAAAATGACGCAATAAATTATATCATTTTGCGCTCCCGCGAGCCTAACAGCCCGCAATTTAGAAAAGAAAGTCAGTTTGAAAAATTTTCAGGTAAGAAATTTTTTTTCATATGCATTTCCCAAAATGAAACTGACAGTCTGTAAGAAGGAAATATACTGATTAACCTGAATCAAGGCAAATATAAGTATAAAACATATATTTAGAACTTTACATATAAAGTGCCAAACCATAGGTGAGAGTGTCATAAGTAAAAGAAAACATACTTACCAAAAGACACTCATCTACAGCCAAATCAGTACTGAAAACGAGAAATCAGTAGAGGTAATGGTATATAAGAGTATATCGTCGATCTGAAAAGGGAGGTAGGAGATGAATCTCTACAACCGATAACAGAGAAACTATGAAATAGATCCACGTTAGGATGACCATTGCAGTCAATAGGTAATACTCCCTTCACATCCCTCTGTCATTCACTGCACTCTGAGAGGAACTGGGCTTCAGCATGCTGAGAAGCGCATATCAACGTAGAAATCTAGCACAAAGTTACTTCACCACCTCCATAGGAGGCAAAGTTTGTAAAACTGAATTGTGGGTGTGGTGAGGGGTGTATTTATAGGCATTTTGAGGTTTGGGAAACTTTGCCCCTCCTGGTAGGAATATATATCCCATACGTCACTAGCTCATGGACTCTTGCCAATTACATGAAAGAAATATCTATCTAAAGACACATTTTGTCTATTTAAGACAGATAATAATCTAAAGGTTATTCATCCTGAAATACGGATTTGTTTTGAATTATGTAGCTTGAGGCTGTAATGTTAAATTTTTTTGGTAAATTCATTCTGTAAATTAGATTATCCCTTTATTACCAATTCCCCAATTTTGCATAATGAACCCGGTTATATTAATATACTTTTTAATCTGTGATTACCTTGTATCTAAGCCTCTAAAGACTGCCACATGAGTGAGCACAGTGTTATCTAAATGACACACATGAACTAGCTCTGTCTAGCTGTGAAAAAAAATGTCAAAATGCACTGAGATAAGAGGCGGCCTTCAAGGGTTTATAAAAGTAGCATATGAGCAAACCTAGGGTTCACAGCCAATCAGCCGCTAGCAGTGGGTGTCAATCAACCTGATCGTATTCGATCGGGTTGATTTCTGTCCGCGGCCTCAGAGCAGGTGGACAAGTTATGGTGCTTCATAACTTCTGTTTCCGGCTAGCCTGCAGGCTCGTGCGGAAACAGCTTGATAAATCGGCCCCATAGACCTTAAAAAGGACATAACCCAACATTTGCCCTTTATAAATTCAGATAGAGCATACAATTTTAAGTTACTTTCCAATTTACTTTTTGTCACTGACTGGCCCAATGAGTTTTTCCAGCTTCCGGTATTATATTACTGCTCTTTCAACAAAGAATATTAAGAAAATAAACCAAATTTGATAAAAGGAGTAAAATGGAAAGTTGATTACAATTGTATGTTCTGTCTGAATCATAACAAATGTTTTGGGTTTTTTGTTCTTTTAATTCTCTTGGTATCCTTTGCTAAAAATCAATTCAGCACTACTGGGAGCTAGCTTATGATTAGTGGTTACGCACACACAGCTAGCTCCCAAGGGTGCATTGCTACTATGGAGCTAATTTTAACTATGGGTTTAAGAGAGATGAAAGGCCAAATATTTCTCTTTTATAGTATTTAGTGTTTAATGTTCCAAAGTTTAAGCAGTACATTATAAATTAAATTGTAAATAAACTCATATCTTTTAATACTCTTAGGCAGCAAAGATTCTGGCCTTTAAAGTCAGCAAAAATGCACAGTAACAGTACATAGCATAGACTTACACATGCAGATACACACACACACACACACACTACATAGCTTACACTTATACATGCAGACACACATATGTCTTTATTGGGTACTTGTAAAGCGCTGCTCATTTTATCAACCTCGGAAGGATGAAAAGCTGAGTGGACCTCGCCGGGGATCTGTCCAGATACACACACATATACATGCAGATACACACACTACATAGCTTACACGTATACATGCAGATACACACACATACACTTATATATGCAGATACACACATACTACATGACATACACACACACACACACTACATAGTATACACTTAAACATGCAGATATACACACACTACATCATATATGGGTATCTTTAATTCATTGTATGGGGTCCTGGGGTTGGCAAGCACATTAGCTGGCAGTCTGAGGCTGCCACTGTTTGTTACCCTGGTGTTACCACTGCTCATCATATAAAACTGAAGGCATGCTAGTATTATCACCAGGGGTTAGACGTCATCACTACCAGAGGTTAGAGGTCACCATTACCTGAGGTCAGAGGGTATACAGACTTCTTACCCTGCTTAACCCACACACCATTCCTTTTCCACAGGGAATATAACAGGTATCTAACGCTGGGAGAGAAAAGCCAGCTGCTTTTGAGTATGGGCCCAATAGAATTGAAAAAAAATATTTTGGCTGTCTCTTGAATTAACATTAGTATACACCCATCTATGTTATCTGTAACAGAGAATTTAAAAGTAGGATAAAAATGTACTAATGAGCAACTATCACATTTCATTACCTTTGTAATCTAGCAATAAAATGTTCCTAACACCAATATTGTATTTATTATGGATTTCAGCTCTATGGATTTTTGCATTACCCCATCTAACCTTTGATTCTTAAAATCCTGAGTCATGGTGAGTGAGTGAGTAAATAAAATGTGTAAGAACAATAAGCTCATATAAGCCCATTTTTTTGTGCCTGCCTTAAAATATATTTACTTATCCCAATCATAAAAAATAATGCTAGGTGTAAATCTTTTATTTAGCTCAGACTTTGCTTAAAAGGGACAGAAAAGTCAAAACTAAACTTTCATGATTCAGATAGGGCATGCAATTTTAAACAACTTTCCAATTTACTTTTATCAGCAAATTTGCTTTGTTCCCTTGGTGGTATTTTTGAAAAGCTAAACCTAGGTAAGCTCAAACTGATGTCTAAACCGTTGAAAAACGCCCCTTAGCTCAGAGCATTTTGAAAGTTTTTCACAGTCAGACAGTACAAGTTCATGTGTGTCATATAGATAACATTGTGCTCACTCCCGTGAAGTTATTTAGGAGTCTTCACTGATTGACTACACTGCATGTCTGTCAAAAGCACTTAGATAAGGAGGCTGTCTGCAGAGGCTTAGATACAAGGTAATCCCAGAGGTAAAAAGCATATTAATATAACTGTGTTGGTTATGCAAAAACGGGGAATGGGTAATAAAGGGATTATCTATCTTTTTAAATAAGAAATATTTTGGTGTAGACTGTCCCTTTAAATGTATTTTTTTTACTGGCATTTTTTTGGACCAGCGTTAGTGTGTTTTGTGATGATCATCAAGCACAAATTATTGTATATAATCCTAAATGTAAAAAGTATATAGAATTAACAAAACAGTGGGAAATATAGTCTCCATAATTGAAAGTTAAGTTACAGTATAATCAGTCTGACAAATATGGCATCATATTTGGTTGTATAATTTTTGATAATATATGTATTACATGTAGATATACAATAGGCCTGGACATGGATGTCTACATACATTTTATAAGGTGACATGGGGGGGGGGGACTATAGAAAGAAAGACTAAAGAGCAAATTACAGGGGTACATCCACCCCTAGATGCCCATGGGTTTCTAGCTGAGATTACATAGAAAACTGGACAGTACTGCTTCTCAAGGTCTGTCCATAAAATATGAATGATCAAATGAAAACATACGGAGTGACAAACAAACAGAACCTTCAGAATAACTTTGAAACATATTTTGAACAGAAGAAGGTGGGGCAGCCTATTTCACAGATAAGAATATATCTACTAAACTACTCCACCTTTCAGCAATCCCTATATTATAATTGATCAGGACTTGATCCAGACCTTGGAAATTTGCTTGGGGTCTTCCAGGGACCACCATCACTAACCTTTAGTCAACTAAGAAGATGCTAGGAGCCACTGCTCCATGATGATGCCCTTATGTAATTGCCTTAAACCTTGACCAAAAAAAAAAAAACAAATGTTGATATCTTTCCCAAGGCAAATAACTCAAACTGAGTATTTAAAGGGACATTAAAGTAAAAATGTATCGTTCGTGGTTTGGATAGAGCATGTCATTTTAAACAACTTTCCAATCTACTTCTGTTATCAAATTTGCTTGGTTCTCTTGTTCTCTTGGTATTCTTTGTTAAAGACTCCTTAATAAAGCTAACAAATAGTGAAAACGGTCATCAGAGTTGTTAGCAGGTGAATCACAAGGAAGGATCTGCACTACATGACAGAAGCAGCAGCTTGGACACGGTGTGGATTAAACGTGCTTTACAACAGAGACTATCAGTGATTTATTTACCTGTGTATATTTTAATAAATGTGTTACCTGGTATCCAGTTTTGCCGGAGGTTTTTTAAATAGAGAGCTATAACCAGAGCTGATGAGAGCTCTGCACCACGTGAGTAGAAACTCTTCAAAGTAAAAGTGTGCTGAATTATATTGAAAGCAGAATCACGCTATGGATGTATCTGTTTCTTGTTCTCTTTGTGGTAGATCCTGATTGGAATTCCAAATAAAGATTGAATTGGACTTCTCATTAAGGACTCTAATGCACATTATTATTGGTTTAGTATAAACACATTTTTATTCATATATGTTTAAAATTGCATGCTCTTCCTGAATTGTCAAAGTTTAAAATGGCAGTAAACTTCAGAAGTTAAAATTCAGAAGCTTATCACCCGACTTATTAACAAACTAACTTCACTTAACTAACAGTTGCCCTCTATCTCCTCACTAATATCATTCTCACCTCTACAGTCCCCACCTCCTGTTTCCCATCCTCCTACCCATCTAGATTGCAAGTTCCCACGGGAATAGGGCCCTCAATTCCCCCTGTATTTTGTCTGTAAAATTTTGTCTTTTATCGTATTGTTTCTCCATTGTACTGTTATCCTTGTACCCAAGGGCAGCGCTGTGGAATCTGTTGGCGCTTTATAAATAAAGAATAATATTTGTACATCTTAGTATGTCTGTACATGATGGTTAAGAGTACAAATTATTTCATAAACGTTATTTTATCCAAAAATACACATTTTAAAATACATTCTCTATTGGCCTCTGTAATTCTTAGACGGCCAACACCACAGTTCAACAGCTTCTAACTTTAAATTCCCAGTGAGCGGTACACCCCCTGAAAAGGCTGTCGACCCCTATTCCTGGTCTATTGAATATGCTCCCCTACCTTGCTGTCTGCTCAGCTTCAACTTAGTTCCTAACTTGTTTGTATGTACACAACAGTCCTTTTTATAATGCTGTGATTAATACATCTTGAAATTTTATAATTAAAAAATATGTTTATTGTTCCTTTAAATATGGTGGGTAGCAAGTTCAGAAGTCATCATCTCTATAGAAAGAATAGTAGATACATAGGATGTCTGTCCAAATATAGTAAAGGAATTCATCTATACCTGAGCTATGCATAAGGATGGTGAATGAAAGCCGTTTTTAAAAAAATACTATTAAAAACAGGGTCACTTTCATTCATAAAATTTTACAAAGCAGCCGTTTTGTTAAAAAACAAAACAAAAACAACTTTTTTTCTTTTCACTGCTACAGCAGCTTCCCCCCCCCCCCAGAGATCCTCTATTCACACATCAGCAATGACTAATCTGGCTTCCTCCAATCACAGCATGGCCTCAGGCAATGACTACCCTGGGGGGGAAGCTGTGATTGGGGGAAGTCGGATTAGTCATTGCTGACGTGTGAATAGAGGATCTCTAGGTGGGGGAAGCTGCTGTAGCTGTGAAGAAGAAAAAAAAAAAAAAGTAATTTTTTTTTAACAAAACGGCTGCTTTGTAAACTTTGATGAATGAAAGTGCCCCTGTTTTTAGTATTATTTTTAAAAAACTGGCTTTTCATTCACCAAAGTTTACCTACACTTTAAACAGGTCTATTGGCTCTTACCTACTGCCAATATCTACATCCAGAATTATCAAATACTCTGAGTTATGTAAACTCTTCCAAATTTCAGTTCTTTTTTCTAACCGTCCCTCTCCCCCTGTAGTGTTCACTTACACATTATGGCAATTTCTGTTCGCTTTCCCATCCGTTTATATTATTCTCCCTGCAACCATCACATCTGTGTATTAGCTTAGGGGCTCCTTGTTTTTCATCTTCTACAATGTTGTCTGGTATATATTTTCCATAGACTTTCCATAAAATGTAAATATTGGTTTAACAAACAAGCTGTGGTCTATGAATTCATTATTTATTCATGTACCACTTCCTTAAAGGGCCATAATACCCAAATGTTTAAACACTTGAAAGTGATGCAGTATAGCTGTAAAAAGCTGACTAGAAAATATCACCTGAACATCTCTATGTAAAAAAGAAAGATATTTTACCTCAAAAGTTCCTCAGTAGCCACCTCCCATTGTAAATGATTTCTAAGCAGAATATTAGTATGTCTGTCCTGGGACAGCTTAGGGGTTGAGCCTCGTGCACTCTCATGTTATTTCCCTATTCAGTTTAAAGGAAGTTTACAATGAAATCTCATGAGAGTTAAGTCAAATCTCATGAGATCACAGTAAAAGAGTTCATGACCTCAGCACTGCTGATTGGCTGCTTTTCATTTCTTCATTTTTTTTTTTACCTGCAGTTATACTGAGTATTATGTCCCTTTAAAAAGTAGTGATCCTGCAGGACCAGAAACTTGCAACAAAGTTCACTGATCTTTCCAAGCCAGTGAGAAGATAACTGTGCACATATAATAACTAGCACTATTGAAGGGCTCGGTAAACCCAGGAGCCCGGGAGCCACTGGTCCCTGGAATTTTACCCCTGGCCCCTAACTTTTTGGGTTAATCTCCATATATCTATAAAACAAATACCATTGCCTGGCTCCTAAAAGTATGCCTGGCTCCTAAATTTTAAACAGATTGAAAACTACTGCCCTAATGTATAAAATAAAGAACTGCACATAAAGATCTCTTCCCATTGTTTTGCTCAATGTGTTCAGCTAGCTCCCAGCAGTGCATTGCTGATTTTTCTACAAAGGATGCCAAGAGAATACAGCAAATTTGATAATAGAAGTAAAGTGAAAGTTGTATAAAATTGTATTCTCTAATAGTTTCATGAAAACACGATTTTGGGGTTGTACCCCTTTAAATGTAGTTATTATTTCTCTGGCATCTAAATCACTGGACTAACACAGCCACTTCAATCAACATGCACACATATATATATATATATATATATATATATATATATATATATATATATATATATATATATATATTGTAAAACATGGAGAGGCATTGTGTACAATGATGCAAGTTATATGCCTAAAACATTAGTTGCTTTGTAAGCTTGTTTCCCAAAGTATCAGATCACAAAAGCTCATTAGACCCAGACATCCCAACTCTCCCTGAAGTTCAGGGAGTCTTCCTGATTGTAATAGCGGCTCCCTGATGCCAGCAAATGGAATGCAATCTCCCTGAAACTCCAAGTACCATGATCCAATGTGGCCCAAATCTGGAAAAGTATTTCTTTAAGGAATGCCTTTAGTTGCTGGTACGTTATAGAACCCTCAAAGCATGCATCAGTAACCAAAAAGCCCCCCAATGATTTTAATAAAATAAAACACAAATAGTACCTTATTTCCTGCACATAATTAAACTTCATACTCTAAAATATTTAAGCATTCAACAAGCATACGACCACTGGAAAAAAGGTTTGTTGTATGTGGTTGTGCAATAAAGTTCCTTTTAAAATGTGACTTTAGTGGGAAGCTACTTTAATGATAAGTCTCTATCTTATTTAGGGTTTCAAGATGTCCAATATAAATGATAACCTGTTACCTGCAGGAGAGATGTCAAGGTGCACTTACCTGCACAGGGAATCCTGTAGAGAGAACTAGACCTCAGTAAGTGCAGTGATGCAATGAGCATATCTGTGTCTCACTCTCACTACCTAATGTACTTCCTATAGCCGGAACAAGAACTCACACCACTGGGTCCTAGAGAGAGCGGGGTTGCACATCTCCAACCTTTTGACAGTAAAGATATTTTTCTTAGTTCCTGAATTTGCTGCCCTCTGCTTATTTTTAGTATATGATGCACAGTGCACACATCTAAAGGGACATATATTCAACAAGAAAATACTCTAATTTCCTAGAACATTTTATCAATGCACTGTTGCTTACATATGAATATGGTGCATAACCCCTGCAAAAAGGGCTAAATACATAGTTAAAATTATATTAAACCATCTCTTTTTGTGCAAAATTGTGCTTGTGTTCAAAGTGGCCAAAAACGTAATTCTGTAGCCTACAAATGCTGGAGATCAAATACTTGGGTACGAAATTTGCAGAATTTTGAAAACCCAGAGCTCTTCTGCTGAACCTGGCTGGTGATTGGTGGCTATGCAAATATGTCTCTTGTCCTTAGCTCATTTTAAAATTGTATATAAAATTACTTTTTCCACACAGGAGTCTTCTTTTTGTTGTTGTTGTTAAGATAAACATTTTTATCACCTTCTCAAGACATCTAATTAATCAATTTATACTTTTAAATTACCTGGAATTCATGAGTATTTTGGACATTTTCTAGTTATATAGACTATCTAGTTTTAGGTTTACTACACACGAATTGCTTCCTTTTCTTAACGTTTCAATTATTTTCCTATCAAGTATACGTTTCTTTACTATTATGAAAATATATAAAACTCACTTTTAAAGTTAATAAACATAAGTAGATACTAAAATGATAGACAAATAAAATGGTATGAATATGTGAAGTATGTGCATATTCTCATTATGAACGCAACAGTCAGCTGTGTGTTTGGGTGAAGCAGTCAGAATTAAATCGCGTTATTCGTAAGCTCGCTGTTTTGTCCCTCGCAGGCTGCCGTCCCTCTCTGTCTGTTGCCTTAGAGCTGGATGTCATCGGGTCGGATCATGCTGACCCTTCTCCGCTACCGGACTGCACTTCACTGGATCCCCTGGAGAGTCAGGGCGGCCTCGGGGGTAGCCAGCAGCAATGAAAGCCCAGGGCAGAGGAAGTACAGGGACACCGTGCTGCTACCGCACACAGAATTCCCTATCAAGAGGAGCCCAGAGGACACTGTGCAGACTGAGCTGCGTGTGCAGGAGGTGAGGGGTCGGGGTAGGTGTGAGAGAGACGAGTGTTAGGAGTGCAGAATGTGCAGTGTAAGGAAACAGAACAGGGGTGACAGAGAATATGTCTGTAGGGCAATAACATGAGAGAACAGGACAGTAGTGTGACATAGAACAGGACTATGGGAGATAGCATGAAAGGACAGGGTGGGTGTGTCAGAGTATAGGAATATATTAGATAACAGGACAGTAGTGCGACAGGGAACAGGATTATGGGAGATAGCATGAGAGGGCAGGAATGTCAGAGAATAGGAATATAGGAGATAACAGGACAGTAGTGCGACAGGGAACAGGATTATGGGAGATAGCATGAGAGGGCAGGAATGTCAGAGAATAGGAATATAGGAGATAACAGGACAGTAGTGCGACAGGGAACAGGATTATGGGAGATAGCATGAGAGGGCAGGAATGTCAGAGAATAGGAATATAGGAGATAACAGGACAGTAGTGTGTCAGAGAACAGGAATATGGGGGATAGCATGAGAGGACAGGGCAGGAGTGTCAGAGAATAGGAATATAGGAGATAACAGGACAGTATTGTGACAGAGAACAGGGCTATGGGGGATAGCATGAGAGGACAGGGCAGGCGTGTCAGAGAATAGGAATATGGGAGATAACAGGACATTAGTGTGACAGAGAACAGGACTATGGGGGATAGCATGAGAGGACAGGGCAGGAGTGTCAGAGAATAGGAATATAGGAGATAACAGGACAGTAGTGTGACAGTGAACAGGATTATGAGAGAACTGGACAGTAAGGGCTCGATTTATCAAGACTGAGGCGGACAGGGGCGCGTATACGCGCCCCTGTATGCCTCAGCTCGCCTGTGGCGGGGCAAAATTACCCGCAGGTAATCACCATTGCACACAAGCAAAATTTTGCGCTTGCGTGCAATCCCGCCCCCTGCCCGAGCACAGCCAATCACACGCGGCCAGGAGCTGTCAATCTCCTCGGTCGGACTAGACCGCAGAGATTGAATTTCGCCACCTAAGAGGTTAGGGAATCGGCGGTCTGGTGAACGCTGCTTGTTAAATTACGGCGAGCATGTTCTTGTTAGAACTTGTAGCCGTAGGGCTTTGATAAATCGAGCCCTAAGTGTGACAAAGAACATGCCTATAGGAGATACCATGAGACAACATGACCGATGTGTCAGTGAATAGCAATATAGAATATAACAGGACAGTACTGTGACAGAGACTAAGACTATGGGAAATAACGGAGGACAGCTGTGACTGAGACCAAGACTATGGGAGATAACATGAAAGGGCAGCTGTGACAGAACAAGACAATGGAAGAAAACATGATAGGGCAGCTGTGACTGAGAACAGGACTGTGGGAGATAACAGGACAGGGCAGCTGTGACTGAGAACAGACTATGGGAGATAACATGGGATGATAGCTGTGACTGAGAAGAGGACTATGGGAGATAACATGACAGGACGGCTGTTACTGAGACCAGGACTATGGGAGATAACAGGACAGCGCAGCTGTGACTGAGACCAAGACTTAGGGAGATAATATGGCAGGGCAGCCGTGACTGTGACCAGGACTGTGGGAGATGACAACATGCCAGGACAGCTGTCACTGAGACCAGTAGTATGTGAGATAACTTATGAGGGCATCTGTGAATGAGAACAGAGCAATGGGAGATAACATAAGATGGAACTTGTCACTGAGACCAGGACTATGGGAGATCAGGACAGCTTTGAATAAGACCAGGACTGTGGGAGATGATAACAAGACAGGGGAGCTGTGACTGAGACCAGGGTTATGGGAGATAACACGACAGGGCAGCTGTTATTGAGACCAGGGCTATGGGAGATAACATGACAGGGCAGCTGTTATTGAGACCAGGGCTATGGGAGATAACATGACAGGACAGCTGTGACTGAGACCAGGGCTATGGGATATAACATAAGAGGGAACTTGTTACTGAGACCAGGACTATGGGAGATAACATGACAGGGCAGCTGGGACTGAGAACAGGGCTATGGGAGATGACATGAAAGGACAGTTTTGACTGAGACCAGGACTATGGGAGATAACATAGAAGGGCAGCTGTGACTGAGGGCAGGGCTATGGGAGATGACAGGACAGATGTGGTTGATATCAGGGCTATGGGAGATACCATGACAGCACAGCAGTGGTTGAGACTAGTGACTGTGGGAGTTAACATGACAGGAGTGACAGACAATTTAAATATGTGGAACAACAGGACATGTTTGACAGAAACTTGGACTATCAGACATAACATGAAAAGACGTGTCAGACAATAGGACTATTTGCACATAACATGAGAGGACTGGACAGGTGTGTATTAGAATACGACTTTGTGAGATAACATGAGAGGACAGGAAAGGTGTTAGGTCTGTGGGGCATAACATAAGAGGACAAGACAGAGAATAGGACTATTGTGTATATAACATGAGAGGACAGGAGAGGTATGACAGAATATGACTATGGCACACAACATTAGACGATAGGACATGTGCAACAGACTATATGACTATGGGGCTTAACATGAGAGAACAAGACAGGCGTTCCAAAGAATAGGACTGTAGATACGACTTCCGGTGGGGGCGGAGCTGTTAGACACGCTGTACAGCTCGCGGCGCTCTGGAGAGCAGGAGCAAGGAAATCTCCGCCAGCACACTTGCCTGCGTTACCCAGAATCTCTGGGACTGGTTGCAGGTCTTCAGACGGAGTCTACGTCTGAGCAGTGGAAGCCCTATACTGGCGGTAAAGCCCGGCGGTGGATACCGCAACTACCGCAGAGGAAACCGGCAGATCGGAGGAGAGGGGCAATAAAAGTCGGGTAAGCAAGACATCACCCGTGAAGTCACCGGACCCACTGACTGGAGTAACCGCTGGTAGGAGGGGGTAGTTTGTCTGCGGAGAGATCGGTGGACAGCGCTCCCTCCTCGCGGTGAAGAGCGTCACATCTGGTCGGTCGAAGGTGGGACACACTTGGCCTATATGTACAGCCCTTTTACATTGGGGTATTCTGTTCTCTGGGAGTTGAAGATTTGCAGGGAATTTATGGTGCTGGTGGTTCTCTCAGGGGACCGATTGGAAGTAAGCCAGTGAGAAGTTATTTTGATCGAATCCCTACTTTGCTCTTCCCTTTTTGCTTATTTCTCTCTGAGTGTTTTTGGGCAATAAGTGGCAGAAGTGCTTCTCAAGAATGAATATGGCGTACTTCTGCACCGGATACTACAGTATGGCAGAGTTGGCTATACCTAGCGCTGCCCTTATTGTTGCATAAAGGTGAATTTTGTTTTAAGATACAAGGAGCAACAGCATTCTGGCTATTGTTTGGTTTAGGAGTTGGCAACCCTTTTCTCTAGTTCATCCCCATGCCATTTGGAGGCCTACAGTGAGTTAGAGGCTGGACCTGTGTAACTTTTGTCTCCCCATTTCCTACACCATATGTGGCGTGGATTGTATATCTGCCTGCCGCTCAACAATCTATCTGCTGAAAGGAGAGAAAAAAAAAAGATTTAAAGGCTGTTAAGTGACTGCTTAATGTTAACTAAGCAAATTGATGCTTTTTCATGTTAGCATAGATTTATGTATGTATTTTCTCTGCTCTTTTTGCATAGTTCAGTCTTCACACTGAGAAATAGCATATTATATTGTCAAAGATATACTGGTTAAATCTTGTGAGATTAAGGGGCATATCCCCTATTAATATCTATCTGCATATTATAATTTTCTATCTATATAGGTGTCTGCTTTCCATAACTATAATTGTCTAAGCCAACAGGCCGTAATATCACTAACTAATCTAAGTATACACACACACAGTTTAAAAAAAAAAAAAAGTAAAAAAGGAAGAAAAAAATATCACTCACACAAGTTGAAGTTTAATCAACATTGTTTTTTTTTTTTTTTTTGGAGGGACATAAGTTCCCGCTGGATTTGATCACTTTTTTGTATTTGTTCTATTTATCACTTATTGTTTGTAATCACAGGGTATATGGAAAGATTCATTATACATATGAAACAGAGTTCCCCCATAATGCCACCTAAAAGTAAGGATAGAAAGGTTAGGAGTGCAGACACCTCATCCTGCTTTGGAGGGGGGTATAGCCCACCTGGACATAGGTAATTTAGTATCGCAATTAACTGATGTATTCACTCCTCAGTTCGATATTATTAAGAAAGAGCTTAGCAGTATTTCTACAGACATTGTTTCTTTATCAAATGAGGTCAAGCAATTTGCCTCAAGAATAGTAGAGGCGGAAAATAGGATCTCTGACTTGGAGGACCGGGGTAATGTCCAAGACAAAGTAGTCCAAGATCATGAAGTCAAAATTTCTAATTTACAATTCCGTCTTGAGGATCGCTCCAGACGGAATAATATTAGAATTATTGGACTCCCCGAATCCCCTGAGTATAAGGATCTTATAAAAGTCACCTCTTTATTACTTCCTAAGGCGTTAGGTTTCCCTGAACAACAACTTCCCCTGGCAGTTGAAAGAGCTCATAGGGTTGGATATAGCAGAACAAACACCACTATGGGTAATAGAGGCAGAATGTGTATTTTTAAGTTGCTTAGATTTCAGGACAAGGTAGATTTATTAAAAGCATATAGAAAGATGGGGGAATTTGTCTTTGAAAAAAACAAGTTGTTAATGTTCCAAGATTTCTCAATAGAGACATCTACTAAAAGGAAACAAATGATCCAGCTATGCACTAAAATTATCGATAAAGGGTTTAAAGCCTGGGTTGTGTACCCCGCAAAAATCATAACAGAAGAGAATGGTGTTAGACGAGTTCTTAACAATCCCCAAGAGGCTCACAAATTTATCAGCACCCTGTAGTATATTAGGGAAACTAATTCATTTCAGAATGAAAAATGTGTTTTGATTGGGATTGATGTGCTATTTGTTTTTTGTTTTTATTCTAGACGTGTTCTGGTTGGATACAAGGTGTATTAATAATTTTAAAAGGGAAAAATAATCTATATTGGAGCTGATTGTTTTTTATTTTAAGTTTTTAAATATTTCCCAGGTCTAGTATGTCGGTATAGGATGGGCAGCATCTTTTATTATAATTTTTTTTTTCTCTCTCCCTCCCCCCACCTCTGGGTATATGCTTAGCTTAAAGATGTTAAATAATATCTTAAATTTATCTGATGGCAGCCAAGATTAATATACTTTCTTGGAACGTAAGGGGCATTACGTCTCCTAGAAAACGTAAGTTAATTATTAAATATCTTGCTAAATTTAATCCTGATATTGTGATGCTGCAGGAAACACATCTTAATATGGCAGAAGCTGCGAAATTGAAGTGCAAATGGGTAGGTGAATGTGTTGCAGCTCCAGGGGTTAAAAGAAAATCAGGAGTAGCAGTTTTGCTACACAAAAATTTAGTTTATAACATTGTGAAAACGGAGGCTGATCCAGAGGGAAGATTTCTGATACTACATATTCAGATTAATAATTGTAATTTTGTCATATGTAATATATATGGCCCCAATTCTTTCTCTCCTGCCTTTTGGGATACTATTAGAAGTAAATTGTTTCTATCATCAGCAGCTAATTTAGTTTTAGGGGGAGATTTTAATATGACGCTGTGCCCTATATTGGATAGATTGTCTTCAAAAAATTTACGTGAAAACCACAAAGTAGCAAAATATTTAAATTTTTTTTGTCATGAACTAAAACTAATTGATATATGGAGGTTTAAAAATCCAGAGCTACGTAGTTTTTCTTGTGAGTCTAAATCTCACATGACATTTTCGAGAATAGATTTGTTTTTAATCTCTAAACCACTTGCTCTTTGTAGATCGGAAGCGAATATTTATGATATTGTTATTTCTGACCATGCAGTAATCTCTTTCACATTGATGGCTATTCCCCCCCCCCCCCCCCCCCAAGATCCCTAATACGTAATTTTTTTCCCCTCGGTTTTTGACTGACAGTCCTAGGTTCAGCAATTGGTTAAAACAAAAGTGGAAGGATTACGTTACCTTTAATATAGGGCAATTTAGTAAACCAGAGGTGTTTTGGGAGGCAGCGAAAGCTGTATTAAGGGGGGAAATCAAACTTTATCTATCCACTTGGAAGAAGAAAATGTTGGAGCAGGAATTACAATTAGCAGCCCAAGTTAGAAATGCTCTCAGGAAGTTCTATACAGATGAGACAAGGGACAATTGGGATAGATATTGTAAACTGAAAAGGGAAAGAGACATCTATCTAAAACAAAGGTCTCAAGAAGAAGAAGAACTGAAAATAAATTACCAATTTAGAGGACATTATGGGAACTCGGCCACATTTTTGGCTAGAGTAGTGAAGGTGAGGAAAAGCAAGAATCTTATATCGGTTATTAAAGTTGACAATGTAAAGTATTCTAATACAGAGGATATTAGAAAAATGTGTGTATCAGGAGCGCTACAGCTAAAGGTAATAGGAAAAGAGACTATACACTTATTAAAAAATATGACATGGACAATTGCGTTTGCTAAAATCTGACATAAATTTATTGCACAATAGATATCAATAAAAACGGACGTCTCCGTAAATAAAAATTCTTAGGTTGCCGCCATATATGTAATTTCAATTGTAGAAAAAAGTTTGTGTACACTTAAATATCCTTAAGTAGGTGTTGGTTTGCTAGCAAACAAGGGCTTACCCCAAACTTTATCCACTCGATATCCTCTGTGAGTAAGTTACAGCCGTTTGCGTGATGATATCACTTATGTAGGCGCTGTCCCAGGCGGGCTCTCTGATTGGTCCAAATTCGGGACCAGCCGTCAGCGACAGTGGGGAATCTTTCAGCTATAATATAGCCATCATCCGATGAGTAATACCTGCTCTTAGTGCAGTATGTCTGTTTCAACGTGTTTGGGCCTGTATCAAGGCCTTTCTCAAGACTATCATTTGTTTTTGTTTTTTTACAGAGGATATTAATCAGGCTTTTTTTAACGTGTTTCAACGGCTTTATTCAGAGTCGGAGGTTAATTTGGATAATGCATCAAATTTTTGGGCGAGTGTTAAACTTCCTGGTATTACGGAAGAGAATTTACTAGAGCTTAATAGACCCATCTCAGAGGAGGAAGTTCTTGAGGCTATACAGTCAGCTAATCTTAATAAATCTCCTGGACCGGATGCTATTCCGGTAGAGTTTTACAAAATTCTGAAGGAAGAAGTTAAATTATCTCTAGTCAATTTGTTTAATTATTATTTCTCTTCCAGTAACTTAATGTCTAACTATTTCTCTGCTGCACGTATATCTTTGATTCTAAAGAAAGGTAAGGATCCGGAAGATCCTGGGTCTTATAGACCTATATCAGTACTTAATGCTGATTATAAGTTGCTTACTGCTATTATCTCGACTAGGCTGGCTAAATTATTAGATGGGATCATCCACCCAGACCAAACCGGATTTATGAAGGATAGGAATTCTCTTAAGAATATCCGTAAAGTCACTACATTTTTGGATTTTGCCTGGAATTTAGATCCCAAGAATGAACAATTTAAAAAGATTTGTGAAGCAGCTATTTTGACAGTAGATGCCGAGAAGGCCTTTGATGCAGTGAATTGGAATTATTTGTTTACAGCTTTGGAGCGTTTTGGATTTAAGAACCAGTTTTTTGAATTTGTTAGAAATTTATATAAAAATCTGATTTCATTTCTCTGCATCAACGGTCATTCTTCTCCATATATATCACTCAAAAAAGGGACTAGACAAGGGTGCCCCCTTTCCCCGTTGCTTTTTAATTTGGCATTGGAGCCATTTGCTATTTTATTACGGGATATCAGGTTATCCCATTGGGTTCCATTAGGTTAAAAACTCTTTTGTATGCTGATGACCTGTTAATATTTTTGGATAAGGCTCAACATTCTATCCCCACAGTGTTACAATTATTTAAAGCTTTTTCTTCCTTTTCAGGATATAAAATTAATTTTGATAAGAGTGAACTTCTTTGGTTACATAAGAAAGGTTCCAATTGGGGAGATCACCCTTTCAAGGTGGTTGAGTCCTTCCGGTATTTAGGCATTATCCTTCATAGAAATCCAGCAAATTGGTACAAATTAAATTTTCCTCCGATATTGCGGAAAATTAAAAATGGTCTTCGCTCCCAATCTCAATGTTTGCAAGAATTAATCTGATTAAAACTATTACTTTCCCAAGAGTCTTATACCTTCTCCAAAATCTCCCGCTGTTAATGACTAATAAAGATATCAGCAATGTACAGTCTTGGCAATCTAAATTTATATGGGGCAATAGAAAGCAGAGGATTAGTCTGAATAGATTGATGCAAAAACGTTCTAGGGCAGGGCTAGCCTTGCCAGATTTTAGGCTTTATAATTGGTCCTGTCTAGCTAAACTGGCCCTTGACTGGATCACAGGTGTAGATAAATTTGTGTCGGTAGAGCTAGAATCATTTCTGATTTCTCCTTTCTCTCTGAAAGCTATTCTTCACTGTCCTGTACAAAAGTTACCTTTAAATCTCAATAGATTGATCTCTTTTAAAAACGTCATTATAGCCTGGCATAAAATCTGTCGAGTATTAAAAATTTCTCCATTATTCTCTGAATTTTTTCCGATAATAGGCAATCCGGAATTTACTCCTGGTATTAATCAGAGAGTGTTTAGATTATGGGCCGAAGCAGGACTGATTTATGTTCATCAGTTATTTGACCTTAACCAGTTGTTGTCTTCAGAATTATTATTTCAAAAGTTTAATATACCCCACTCGAGTCTATTTGCCTATTTCCAGTTACGTCATTATATATTTACCCAAAAATGGAACACTGATGTTTTTGTGGATTGGATGGATATTAAGAATATAATCCGACAATTTTCTCTGGGTCAGTCTTCAATATCATTGATTTATGATATTCTTTTGGCTAGACAGGGGGAACTATGTGCAGATAGGTTATATAACTACTGGAAGAGATACTTCCCTCAATTGGAGGAGAGTAGGATTGAGCGAAGCTTCCTAGAGTTAGAAAAATTACAAGTTTCTGTATCATGGAGAGAAGCACACCTAAAATTAGTTAATAATTATTATCTTTCTCCTGATAAAATGGCTAGATTTTATCCTGCCCAAAATTATGCGTGTCCACGGTGTTCTCTGGATAGGGCTGATATTTTTCACATATTTTGGTCCTGTCCTAAGATCCAACAATATTGGCAAAAGATAAGATATTGGTATAGTAAATATTACAAGGATATGGCTCCGTTTACTGCTGATGAGATATTTTTTCTAACCAATGTTGATTTACGTCCTAAACGAGTGATAAAGATATTAAATACAATTATTTTAACTGTAAGACAGTTAATTGCTAAGGGTTGGAAAGATCATATAGCTCCCAGGGTCATAGGGTTCCTTAAAGAAATTCAGTCTCAAATTTTATTTGAATCTTTTCATACAAAATTTTCAGAGCTTTTCTTCTGGATTGGCTTCCGTTGATCACGTCTTACCCACTTCAGATCCAAAGGCGTATTTTACAGCCCTTTTTAAATACTATAGCCTTCCTAGAACTGGTTATACTAGAATTGTTTCCTCCATCATGGATATCCGGTTTTCGGGAGATAACCATATGAGATAGGAATTAAGGAATAGTAAGGGGAGAAAGAGAGGGGGAAGGATAAGGAAGGGAAAGAATCAGCAGAAAAAATATAGACAGTTTTTTCAGAATTTTTTTTTCCCCATCCTCCATAGTCTTGTAAACTATTTGCTTATAGTAAGGGAAAGAAAAGGAAAGAGATGGGAAAAAGAGAGTTAAGAAAGAGATAAAATAAGACGTATTAAGGTCAATTCTTCGGCATAGTTATAGTGGCATTTTAGCATTGTACGAGGTGGGAGGAGGAGGAATTTATAAAAAAAAAATGTTTTCTTTTTTTTTTTTCTTCTTTTATTTTCTCTTTGTCTGTTTGTCCATTAGTTGTTTAATACTTTAAAATCTCCAGTGATGTATTCAGCCATATTATGAATGTCAGGTATTACTATATACTTGCTTTGTTCTTTTGGGATCACTTATTATTGTTATTTTCTAAATGAATGCCCTGTGTGGCGCAACGAATTGTAACCTGACGTGTTTATTCTGTTGCTGGAATTAATAAAAATAAATACAAAAAAACCCCAAAGAATAGGACTGTGGGAGATAAGATGAAAGCTCAAGACAGATGTGACAGAGAATGGGACATAACATGAGAGGACGTGTGACAGAGAATATGACTATAGGACACAACGTGAGATGATAGGGCATGTGCAACAGAGAATATGACTATGGGACATATTGTGAGATGATAGGTCATGTGCAGTAGAGAATATGACTATGGGACATAATGTGAGATGATATGGCATATGCAAGAGAGAATATGACTATGGGACATAACGTGAGATGATAGTGCATGTGCAACGGTATAGGACTATGGGACATAACGCGAGATGATAGGGCATGTGCAACAGGGAATAGGACTATGGGACATATTGTGAGATGATAGGTCATGTGCAGTAGAGAATATGACTATGGGACATAATGTGAGATGATATGGCATGTGCAACAGAGAATATGACTGGGACATAACGTGAGATGATAGTGCATGTGCAACGGTATAGGACTATGGGACATAACGCGAGATGATAGGGCATGTGCAACAGGGAATAGGACTATGGGACATAACGTGAGATGATAGTGCATGTGCAACGGTATAGGACTATGGGACATAACGCGAGATGATAGGGCATGTGCAACAGGGAATAGGACTATGGGACATAACGTGAGATGATAGGGCATGTGTAACAGGGAATAGGACTATGGGACATAACGTAAGATGATAGGGCATGTGCAACAGAGAATATGACTATGGGACATATTGTGAGATGATAGGGCATGTGTAACAGGGAATAGGACTATGGGACATAACGTAAGATGATAGGGCATGTGCAACAGGGAATAGGACTATGGGACATAATGTAAGATGATAGGGCATGTGCAACATGGAATAGGACTATGGGACATATTGTGAGATGATAGGGCATGTGCAACAGAGAATATGACTATGGGACATATTGTGAGATGATAGTGCATGTGCAACAGGTAATAGGACTATGGGACTTAACGTGAGATGATAGGGCATGTGCAACAGGTAATAGGACTATGGGACTTAACGTGAGATGATAGGGCATGTGCAACAGGTAATAGGACTATGGGACTTAACGTGAGATGATAGGGCATGTGCAACAGGAAATAGGACTATGGGACATAACGTGAGATGATAGGGCATGTGCAACAGGAAATAGGACTATGGGACATAACGTGAGATGATAGGGCATGTGCAACAGGGAATAGGACTATGGGACATAACGGGAGATGATAGGGCATGTGCAACATGGAATAGGACTATGGACATGTGCAAGAGAGAATATGACTATGGGACATAACAAGAGATGATAGGGCATGTGCAAAAGAGAATATGACTATAGGACATAACAGGAGATGATAGAGCATGTGCAACAGAGAATATGACTATTGGACATAACAGGAGATGATAGGGCATGTGCAACAGAGAATATGAGTATGGGACATAACAGGAGATGATAGGGCATGTGCAACAGAGAATATGACTATGGGACATAACAGAAGATGATAGGGCATGTGCAACAGAGAATATGACTATGGGACATAACGTGAGATGGTATGGCATGTGCAACAGAGAATATGACTATGGGACATAACGTGAGATGATAGGGCATATGCAACATGGAATAGGACTATGGGACATAACGTGAGATGATAGGGCATGTGCAACAGGGAATAGGACTATGGGACATAACGTGAGATGATAGGGCATGTGCAACAGGGAATAGGACTATGGGACATAACGTGAGATGATAGGGCATGTGCAACAGGGAATAGGACTATGGGACATAACGTGAGATGATAGGGCAGATGATAGGGCATGTGCAACAGGGAATAGGACTATGGGACATAACGTGAGATGATAGGGCATGTGCAACAGGGAATAGGACTATGGGACATAAGTGGCACTTAAAGCTACATAGTTTCCCTGAAGTACACAGAGCTAAATTACTTTTCATTTGCTCATAGGTGTCAGCAATACATAAAATCAATCTGCTTTGTAATTGCTGTCAGAAATAGAACATTATTACATTCTGATACATTTTACACATTTGCAAAATATTTCACTAAAGCTGCTATATTTGATGATTTTTTTTAATTTAAATATTTTATTTTCCCCTTCGATGGGCATAAAAAAACAAAACATTAATTTTTTTTATAGGTCAGGCACATCAATTAAATGTCCTCAACAACAATCCTTGAGTAGAAAGCTATGCAGTATAGGAGACTAGTATCAATATTATCTAGCAGTGGATAACAATGCTCTGCCTATTAGGTGGAGCTGTAACACATGTATAAAACTCCCATAATAAAGAAACTTATAGTCCACTCCTCAGTACCAGGGAAGGTATTTGCAATTCAGTAAATATATGGAATAGGACTATGGGACATAACATGAGATGATAGGGCATGTGCAACAGAGAATTGGACTATGGGACATAACATGAGATGATAGGGCATGTGCAACAGAGAATAGGACTATGGGACATAACATGAGATGATGGGGCCGTGCAACAGAGAATAGGACTATGGGACATAACGTGAGATGATAGGGCATGTGCAACAGAGAATAGGACTATGGGATATAACATGAGATGATGGGGCATGTGCAACAGAGAATAGGACTATGGGACATAACATGAGATGATGGGGCATGTGCAAGATAGAATATAATTATGGGACATAACGCTAGATGGTAAGACAGGTGTTAGAAAGAATAGAACTATGAGAGATAACGTGAGAGCACAGGACAGGTGTGACAGAGAATAGGACATAACATGAGAGGACATGTGTGACAGAGAATATGATCATGGGACATTACATGAGAATAAAGGACAGATGTGAAAAAGAATTTCACTATGGGACACACAATGAGAGAACAGGACTGGTGTCAGAATAGGAGACAGTGAAAAAGAAGAGGGCCTCTAGTTATCAAGGTCTGTCGGACCTGATCCGACAGTGCGGATCAGGTCCGACAGACCTCGCTGAATACGGAGAGCAATATGCTCGCCATATTCAGCATTGCACCAGCAGCTCACAAGAGCTGCTGGTGCAACGCCGCCCCCTGCAGATTAGCAGGTAATAGGCCGCCAGCAGGGGGGTGTCGATCAACCCGATCGTACTCGATCGGGTTGATTTCCGGCGATGTCTGTCCACTTGCTCAGAGCAGGCGGACAGGTTATGGAGCAGTGGTCTTTGTGACCGCTGCTTCATAACTGCTGTTTCTGGCGAGCCTGGAGGCTCGCCAGAGACACGGGGCATCAAGCTCCATTCGGAGCTTGATACATATGCCCCGAGGACTGGTATAGGCTATTTTTATATAGAAAGTGTTTGAGCTTGTCCAGGAGAGCTAACAATATAGAGTAGCAGATTGTGTGATAGAGTGATCATGTATAACATGCTAAGGATAAAAGGTGAACAAAAGGCGAGTGAGAGAGACGGTAGACTGTACATAGGAGAAACCATAATTAATGGAAAATTATAAGTATGTGGGTAGACGTGATATCTGGTTAGAGAATGGATCGTGTGTGCAGCAGGAACATTGAAACAATGAAGGTATTCTGGTGATGCCAATGCTACTACTACACTGAAGATGTTGATATGCAATGGCTTATTTAAACATTTGCTGCTAAATAGTGATTACTTTTAATACTATTCACCAAAACCTGACTGATGTACATTTATTGTTTTAGGAATGCAACTTTTCACAACTGTACTCCTTGCAAAGAGAGAGAAAAACGAAAAAAGAGTTTAGTCTTCACGATGGACCTCCCTACGCCAATGGAGACCCTCATGTTGGCCATGCTTTAAACAAGGTATGTAACCCCAAGGAGCCTTGAGATAATTTAGGAAAATAATATTGCCTCATATTTAACTTGCTTTACTGTTGTAGGTGGTGCTTAACAAATATACTCATGTGAAGTGTTTCTTTTGAGTTTTCATGTGGTGCTAACTTGATTTTGGTCAAGTTTCATATATGCTAAGTGTATATCTGAAAGCAGGCATTGTAATTTTCTTTGCAAATGTTGGATGATGTTGCTGTCTCGGAGTTGAAATAACTCAAGAGTCTATACTTTATCATCTTTTATCTGCTGTGGACAATTAGGGACACAAAATATTTACTGCACCTTAATGAACCTCTATATAGCAAGGTTCCTGAATTCTGTAGAATGCACTTCAGCCTGTCTGGTGCAGTTAAACAATGTTAATTGTTTTTCAGTGAACAATTAAAAAAGAATATTGTAAAATTAATGTTTAATGTCCATTTAACTCTTTCACTGCTGAGCCATTCCCGCCCTGAGCTGAGCTCAGTTTTTAGATGCCGCTTACATTTAAGCCCTACCGTAGGACATTTTTGAAGCGAGAAACACATATATACACACACACACACACACACACATATATATATATATATATATATATATATATATATATATATATATATATATATATATAGGCACAAGGGAAAACAGCGCTTAAAAAATTATATTCTAAAACAAATAACATGTACATAAACAGAAAAACTGCAAAGCACATACAGTATAAAATAGGTAATAATAAAAGTCCACTGATTGACTTTCTTATAATGTAAGTCCCCTTACCAGAATCTACCTTATTCTGATGAGGTAAGTTGCCGCACTGCAAGGGGTAATAGGGTTCCGGTACAGGTGTGTCTGATATAACGAAGAGTGTCTTTATGATTTCATCCACCTTTTGGAGTATGTAGTAACAGAATAGCTCACATCCAGTTCTTTCCTCCGAATTTACTCAGATATGGCATCCACCTCTTGGAGTATATAGATACAAACTGATGAAGTAGCTTCTGTTTGGCTCCTCATGGGAAAATAAGCCCTTCTGAGCACTAGAGTCAGCACTGCCAGCAAAGTACAAGCCCAGAGTTGGAAAGCAGTTCAGTGATGTAGATAAAATATAGTTCCAAGTCAGGGACACCAAAGCCAAAAATGCCAAATGGGTACAGTTACTGGATAGAAATACAGGTCAGAGGCGCAGGCAAAGTACAGGCCTGAGTCACAATTACTGTGGTAAACAGTTTAGCTGAAGTATAATCCAGCTCAGGAAAGCTTTGGTAATAGCCAGGGGATAAGTTAAGTCAGAAATGTGCAGAGGATCAAACGGAAGAAGCAATGATAATCCAAGGAACTGGTAAAGGTGAAATTCAGAAACAAAGCTGAGGTCCAAAAGCCAGGAGGTCACAGATCAAACAGCTCTCACAAGAAACGCATCCAATATCAGAATAGAATAGAATTTTTTAAGCGCTGTTTTCCCTTGTGCCCATTTTTAACTTATACACTTATTGGCGAATTGTATTCACCTATAATGTATATGTCTTCTAACAGCTGCTAATTATTCTTCCCCCAATCAGCGCAACCCTTGGTGCTGCTTGTTTTCAGATCAGTTTTCTGATCTGTAACATTCTACTTGCTTATATATATATATATATATATATATATATATATATATATATATATATATATATGTGTGTGTGTTAGATCACAAAATGCATATACATATATACTGTAAACTCTTGCACATGCTCAATAGATGCTAAAGTCTCAGAAAGTGTGCCTATGAAAAGAGTGTGCACATTTTAATAATGGGAGTGAATTGGAAAGTTGTTTACAATTATGTGCTCTTTTTAAATCGCACAGCCCAATATATATATATATATATATATATATATATATATATATATATATATATATATATATAAAGTAGATAGAGAGCACTCTCACTTGCAAATCTTGATGCCAGGGTGCCAGCAGATAAATATACACGGTGAAGGAAGGCACTCACTGGTCTTTCATTCAAAAGAAAACTTTAATAAGCGTGACGTTTCGGGGACACGCTTATTAAACGTCACGCTTATTAAAGTTTTCTTTTGAATGAAAGACCAGTGAGTGCCTTCCTTCACCGTGTATGTATGTATATATATATATATATATATATGTGTGTGTGTGTATATATATATATATATATATATATATATATATATATATATATATATTTTTTTTTTTTTTTAAATTTATATTATGCTTCAACTTTTAATCCCAAAGACAAATCATTTGAAATATAGGAAATTACCTTTCAAATGGTCTTGGAGGTTTCTAGGGCTTCAGGAGGCTGAGATTGAGGGGTTTGAATACTTGCCCTGCACTTCTGGGTTTCAACTGTAAACTTTCCAGAGGTTAGTGACTTGCGTGCATGGTGACGTTTTGATACCTGACCACTAGTCCAGCAAGGGTAAGTGCAGGGGGCCATGATGAGCTCCAATAGAGCACCATCTCCCACCCCCAAATGATGTCACATGGTCATTATGCACACTAAATACATTGTGTAGATGACAACGGCTTTTCATCCGCACGTAAAGGGGTAATTTTAATCTTGAAAGCAAATGAAATACTAATGTATATAAATGACATGCTCTCATTTTCATTTGATCCTTGTGGATCTAATTACAAATTTAACTGTCCATGTTTTCTCTTTGCCTTTTCTAGATTCTAAAGGACATAACAAACCGTTTCCATATGATGAGGGGCTACAAGGTGAGCTATGTGCCAGGATGGGATTGCCATGGTTTGCCAATTGAGTTAAAAGCCTTAGCAGACCTTGGAGAGGAAGCCGAAAATCTATCTGCCACAGAGATCAGACGTAAAGGTAAGAGGTGATCCTTAGCATTTCACACAAAACTGGATAAATGCAGGATGGTCTAATAAGGCAGTATTCTTATTAGTCAGACTACACCAGATTAACTTCGTGTGAAATCATTTTTTAACAAAATATAAAGAATGGGAAGTTTTGCAAATATTAACATCAATGCTTTGAACATGTTTATTGGACATTGCTATATAATATTGATATTATTACTTCTGGAGTATTTGACTCGTTGCTTGATATGTTAAATGGTGTTGTCCAATGTGCCTTTACCAATTATTTCCTGGGTATCTGTGTCATTTGCCTGTCTTTAATACATAATGCATTTAAGTATCACCCATTGCTTCCTAGTCTAAACAGAATAGGATTAAATAGTATAAGTCTAAATTTATAATTAAATAGTCTATTCTTAATACAACAATCTTGTAATTGTCTGTGCTAATTTTAAAGTGAAGTGGACACCTACAAAAAGTGAATCTAAAATCATTCAAATATTCCTAATACTTGAGTTTCCTGTAGTGTTGAATGGGAAAGTAAATACATACATTAGGCTTGTTTTATCAAGCTGCGGCGGACAGGGGTGTACATATGCGCCCCTGTTCTCCGCAGCTTGCCTCTGACGAACAAAATTCAGCTGGTGGAATTTAACATTGTAATGTTTTTTTGTTTTTTTTCGAGTTACTTGTGAAGTGACAGTAATATCTGTAAACATGTTTTTCTCTTTCAGCCAAAGAATTTGCTGAAAAGGCCATTGAGAAGCAGCGATCCTCATTCATTCGCTGGGGTATAATGGCAGATTGGAATAAATGTTACTACACATTTGACCCGAAGTATGAATCAAAGCAGTTAGACATATTCTACAATATGTATGACAAGGTATTTAATTCTGACTTTAATCACAACCGCGACAGTGCTAAAGGAGCAGATCAAGATTCTTGCATATCTATTGTTTACTTTCTGGCTGGTTTCACTATGATCAGTTAAAAGGACAGTATACACTCATTTTCATATAACTGCATGTAATAGACACTACTATAAAGAATAAGATGCACAGATACTGATATAAAAATCCAGTATAAAACAGTTTAAAACCTTACTTAGAAGCTCTCAGTTTGGCTCTGTTGAAAATGTAGCTGGAAAGCCCACTGCAAGTGGCAAATCAGACCCTCCCCCCCCTTCTTTTGCATATGAAAAGACCCTTTACACAAACAGGAGCAAGCTGGAGAAGGTGTCTGACGGTATTCACATAAAACTTTGGGGTTTTGTTTGGAGTCTGAAAATCAGAGCAATGTTATTTAAAAATAAGCAAAACTATACATTTAAAAAAAAAAAAAAACTGTATGGGCTTTATAAATAGATCATCTACAAAACATTCATGCAAAGAAAAAATGAGTGTATAATGTCCCTTTAAAGGGACCCAACATTTTTCTTTCACGATTCAGACCGTGCATACAATTTAAAAAATATAAAGTTTTCAAGTTACTTCTAATATTAAGTTTGCTTTGTTCTCCGGGTATTGTTTGATGAAATGATACCCAGTTAGGAAGCGTGCAGAAGTCTGGAGCATGGCAGGAAATAATGCTGGCATCTAGGGCTCTTGCTCATGTATAACATTCTTCCAAAACTGCTGCCATATAGTCATGTAGAAGCATTGCATTCTCCTGAGCTTACATCCCTGATTTTTAACAAAGAATACCAAGGGAACGAAGAAAAATGGGTAATAGAAGTAAAATAAAAAGTTGTTTAACATTTAATGCTCTATCTCTGTATCTGAATCATGAAAAAAAAAAGTTTCAGGTCTCTTTAAAGGGAAATGAAACCCAAAAATGTTCTTTTGTAAACGAGACAAAGTTCACCATTAAAAAAAGGTTCCAAGTTACTTCTATTATCAAATTTGCTTTGTTTTCGTGATATTCTGTGTTGAAGAGGTACCTAGGTAGGCATCTGGAGCACTACATGGTAGGATATAGTGCTGCCATCTAGTGCTCTTGCAAATCGATAACATTTGCTCCAGAAATGGGCCTTCTCCAAGGTATGAGTCTGCTTTTCAACAAATGGTACAGAGAGAACAAGAAAAATTGATAATAAAAGAAAATTAGAAAGTTGTTTAATATTTGCTCTATCTGAATCATGAAATAAAAATGTTGGATTTTATATCCCTTTAAATACAGCAGATAGGATACTTCAAGCACAAGCGACTTATGCCTAAAGACTTTATTATGGGTTTCATATCCCTTTAAATACAGCAGATAGGATACTTAAAGCACAAGCGACTTATGCCTAAAGACTTTATTATGGGTTTCATATCCCTTTAAATACAGCAGATAGGATACTTAAAGCACAAGCGACTTATGCCTAAAGACTTTATTATGGGTTTCATATCCCTTTAAATACAGCAGATAGGATACTTAAAGCACAAGCGACTTATGCCTAAAGACTTTATTATGGGTTTCATATCCCTTTAAATACAGCAGATAGGATACTTCAAGCACAAGCGACTTATGCCTAAAGACTTTATTATGGGTTTCATATCCCTTTAAATACAGCAGATAGGATACTTAAAGCACAAGCGACTTATGCCTAAAGACTTTATTATGGGTTTCATATCCCTTTAAATACAGCAGATAGGATACTTAAAGCACAAGCGACTTATGCCTAAAGACTTTATTATGGGTTTCATATCCCTTTAAATACAGCAGATAGGATACTTAAAGCACAAGCGACTTATGCCTAAAGACTTTATTATGGGTTTGAAAGGATATCTAATTACTGTTATAAATATTACAGGAAGTCTATTTCTGAGCTATCTATTCTCCAGCAAATACTAAAGACTGTGAGTGTTTTTACTTATTTTATAGTATAAAAATAAAAAAAAGATCTAATGAAAATATATAAGTTTAGGTCCAGTATAATGTATGTTTGTAGCAATTTTATACATAGTTGCAAACATTGCTGCCATAGAATGCTAAAGACACTTGTACGCTCCTGAGCTCCTATGAACCTACCTAGCTTTACTCTTCAACAAAGGATACCAAGAAAGAGAACAAAGCAAACGTCATAATACAAGTAAACTGGAAATTTGTTTAACATTGTATGCTCTGTATAAACCATGCACATTTAATTTTGCCTTTACTGTCCTGTTAATGTTCTGCTTACAAATGAATTGTTAACTTCCTGCCAGTCGTATTTGGAAGAGGTTTAGTAATTTTTAAGGGTATGAAATGTTTTCTTAATGGCGCCTTTATTTACATTTAGCTGTCAAGTGCATCTGATAGTAAAGCTCTCTGTTGTCCCGGGAATAGGAGCTAATACCTAATAGCCACATTGCCTTTTCATCATTTTTATATTTATTGTTTTTCATACATATTTTGGCATTTACATATCGGTTGTACTATTTGTCTTTATTAAATTGCAGAATGAAATTGACATAAATATATTGTAGTTATATAGTTACGGAATAATTTAACTTGTGTTTTTCTTTCAAGGGTCACATATATCAGGATTACAAACCCGTATTCTGGTCTCCGTCAACAAGGTTAGATATGTTTCTTGCTTTACCTTTAGTTTGTTGTTAGATTTTATAACTCATGAGATTAATAGATTTTATTGTTTGTGGGATGCATGCAGTAATTCTGACAATTCCTTAAAGGGGCAGTAAAATTGCAAACTAATGTTATATAATTCTGCACATAGTGCAGAATTATATAACATTAGCTTAGTGGCAGATTTATACATTAAAGGATTGCAGAGAATTTTTATTTAAAAGTTCATTATTCCAGAACGCCGCTCTTTGCTCTACTGAGCAGGTCTGGTTTTCCCTCAGCACATCGCGGCAACACAGTCTAGTCACAGCGTGCCCGGTCGCGCCATTAAACCAAATGGAGCTCGCTCCCACTACTAGAGCAGGAGCGAGCCACTTTCAGTTTAATGGCGCGACCAGGCACGCTGTGACTAAACAGTGTTGCCGCGATGCGCTGAGGGAAAGCCAGACCCGTTCAGTATAGTAAGGAGCGGCGTTCTGGAAAAATGAACTTTTAAATAAAAATTCTCTGCAATCCTTTAAAGGACCAGTAAACACAGCAGATTTGCATAATCAACGAATGCAAGGAAACAAGACAATACAATAGCATTTACTCTGAATTTCAAATGAGTAGTAGATTCTTTTCTAACACATTTCAAAGTTATGTATATTTCCACTCTCCCTGTACCATGTGATAGCAATCAGCCAATCACAAATGCATATACGTATAGTCTGAGTTCTTGCACATGCTCAGTAGGAGCTGGTGACTCAAAAAAGTGTAAATATAAAAGACTGTGCACATTTTTTTTAATGGAAGTAAATTGGAAAGTTGTTTAAAATTACATGCTGTATCTGAATCGTGAAAATGTAATAAAACCTGAGTGTCCCTTTAATGTATAAATCTGCCACTAAGCTAATGTTATATAATTCTGCACTATGTGCAGAATTATATACCATTAGTTTGTAAGTTTACTGCCCCTTTAAAGCTCAACAAGAAAATGTGACCCCTGCAAAAAGTGGTTGAAAACATTGTTAAAGAGATAGTAAAACCTTGTAAGTACAAGACATTTCTGTTGTGTTGCTATAGAAAAACATACCAGCAGAGTCATAAAATAAATTGACACCCTTTTTACTGCACTTTTTAATAACCAAACTCCACCCACCATTTGCCTTATTTGGAGGAGCCAATCTGGGCTTTAGTCCACAGACAACAAGGCTAGCCCCAGTTATAATGTTAGAGTTCATTGTTTTGCAGTTGTTAGCTGATAAATCCAATAAGGGACAGATATGAGACCATGAGACGTCAGCAAGGGTTGCCATTTAAGTTCTGGCCATTAGAAATTGCTCACATTTTTAGAGCTATATTAGATGAAAAGTGGTCAAAATAAATAATGAAAGTATATTGCAAAGATGTTTTATATATAACTAATTATTTTATATAAAAACCTCAAGGTGTTTACTGTCCCTTTAAAGGGAGTTCCAGAGCACCAATGCACTACCTAGCTATAAACATCCAGTGAGCAATGTGCATTGCTAGCTCCCAGTAGTGCATTACTGTTCTGGAACTGACTTTAACAATGTGTTTAACCCCATATCAATAGTGCAGTAATAAAACACTAACACACAATCGAATATTTTCTGTTTTACTTGTATGTCACCCTAAGACTCTCAAATCCAGTCGTTAGGTACCCTTAAAACGACAGATTTTTAAGATTTTGCTATAGAGCAAGGGTGAGTCATTCATATAGTTAACCTTTACATGGAAACGCTTAAAGGGGCATTGAAGTGAGAAATAAAATGCACATCAATACATTTTTATTGAGACGTTTTACATGAACACAACAAGATAAGTATTCAATAACTGCAAAGATGCGAAATATCAATATTTAAAATTGTACAAAACATGCTGTCGGAGGCAGAGAAAGTTTAATTGTCTCCACCAAGAGCTGGAACACACACACATATATACACGCACACACATATATACACGCACACACATATATACACGCACGCATGCACACACATGCGCGCGCGCGCATACACATGCATACACACGCACGCACGCACACACACAATAACATAATCATTTGGTGGCTGTAATTAGATAGAAGTTTTAATATACAAAATCCCAATATCTGTGATATCACAAAAAAATAAGCCGTTAAGGGCTAAAAAGTTCCACTATGTCCACTATAGATTGGGAACTAGAAGAGGAGAGAATAGGTGGGTCCTACATCTAATGGCTATGACAAAAATCTAAAAGATATATAATAGTTTCAAATTGTTCCCTAATAATGCCCCAGTGCATCTCACGTTTGATTAGAAGCATTTTTACAATACATTAGATTTAGGCAGAAATGTGTGTAGTAAAAACTATTACTATTGTATTGATAGCCCTTACTGTGTATATGACCTGTAGAAAGTATTTGATTGTAGCTTGTGCACACCGGCAGCTTTTTAGCGTTCTGGTCGTGATGTGTGTAGCTCCACACTGATGTCATCTATCACTACCTGCACAGTGAGTTGGCTGTAAGTGCTGCAGGTTGTGTGCACAGTGCTAATGCAAGTTTCACTTTCAACTTGAACGCACCTTTTGAAATCTGGTATGTTGTGGCACTTCTGAGCCTGAATTGAGAAGCAGTGATTTAATTTAAAGGGACAGGAAACTCCAAAAATATCTTTCATAATTATGTTATAACATACAATTTTTACCAACTAGTAGCAGCTCCCAGTAGTGTAGGATACGTGCGTACTCTTTTTCAACAAGGAGTACCATAAGAACGCACATTTGAAAATAGAAGTGAATTTAGGTGTCTTAAAATGACATGCTCTATCTGAATAATTCTAGTTTAATTTTGACTTTCCTATCCCTTTAACATGAAGCCAAAATAGGTTTGTACGGTCCAACAACTATTCCTATATCATGTATCTGATTCTAGCTTTAACAAATTGTTTTCTATATTAGATAAACTGGTGTTCACAAATTCCTTTTCTTCTAGAAGTCTCATTTCTAAGCCATCCTATGAATGTCTGAGACACTTCGTGTAAAGTTTCTATCTGTAAAAATGAAATGCCCAATGTTCTTGTCATCCTGGATTGGTGTAATCTAGGATGACAAGAACATTGGGCATTTCATTTTTTTACTTTCTGCTATAAAACAGGACATACCTGTAAGCCCTCAATACCTGCATGAATAAGTCACTCTAGTTCCGTTTTGTAGTTTCAACACCCTGATGCTTTAACTCGGGTAACTTGCAAATCTTACTGAACGGCAACTACAAAAATAGATTGTTGGTGACATTGATAAAAAAAGGTTCTTGATTAAAAATGTGTTAATGTAGGAAACTAACTCGTTCACAAATGTAGCTTATTTTTAAAATCTTTCCTCTAGCACTATGTGCTTCTTTTATTCATCTATTCAAGTACGATGTCTATGATCTTGTATATTTTTGTCCTCTCCTGCTTTCTATACAGTGGTCACATGATTCTTTTTATTGCTATTGGATTTACTTTCTGATGTACAAATTGTTATGTTTGCAGAACCGCCCTGGCTGAAGCAGAACTAGAATACAATCCGCAACACATCAGCCGATCAATCTATGCAAAATTCCCATTTCAAAAACCACCTCCCAAGCTGGCATCCATTTTAGGTTTGTTAATATCATAGACTGTCCCTTTAATTTACATGGTCAAAACATGACAACTTATCTATTTTCCAGTCACATTTCAAGACAGTAATTTAGCTATTTGTACAGTAGTGGTGACTTAAGCTTCTGTTAGTTCCCTTAAAATCATAGTTTTTTTTACTCTACCAGTTAACTCAGAAACTACTTAAGGGGACATTAGGGACTTGTTTTTTTTTATATGCATTGTATATATCCGCAATTAAAGGGACATTAAACTGCTGAGTACAGCTACAGTAGGATGGTTACTACTCACCATATCTTCTGTACCTGCAGCTCTCTATAAACCTGTTCTCCAGTTGGTAAAGCTCTGCATTTTATACTGGGTGCCGCCATCTTGTAGCTCACATATTGTTGCATTATATGACGGAAGCAGTTAACTTTCACAAATCTGTGATGTAACTGACTTTTTGATAGCTGTACCTTGCACATAATAGAGAGCAGAAGTGTTACATTTTTTATGTTTTTTAAAAAAAAAAATTAAAGTTACACAACAAATATAAGTCACAATATTGCGGCACCCAGTGTGAAGATGCAGAGCTTTACTACCTAATACTTGTAAGTGGTTAAAATAAGATAATGTCTTTGAAGACGGCTGCAGGTACAGTAAAAAACCAAACCAATAGCTTAGTGTGTAGTAACCATACTGCTATAGTTGTACCCATAAGTTTAAGTACATAAAAAATAAACATTTTATTATTCATTTGCAAAGCTCAACAAACTACTACTCTGGTGATTGTATTTGTTATATCTACCTTGACTGTGGTAGTGCTAGCTGTAAATAAGCTTGTGCACTGCTCTAAACAGTCACAGTGTGGTATGTAGCTGGTCAAAGCAATTTACAGCATTTTGCTGTATACTTGTTACAGAAAGTGGTCCCCATCTCTTTAGCAAGACTTTATTTAGCACTATTGTTTCATTTTGTTTATTACATTTTTTATGGGGGATGACATTTTTCAGTTTTATCTTATTTTCAGCATTTGTCGTGATTGCCAGTCTCTGAAAAGCAAAGATAAATATGATATTTCAGCAGAGTTCTGAGCTCGTGAAAAATCTTATTGTGAAATTCTGTTTGAACTTTAGTGCATAACGATGGTGTATAATGTGTGTATATTTATATATTCTGGGACTGCTGGCAAGTACTATAACAATTACATTCTCTGTCCCCTCAGACGGCACCTCCGCAGTCAGCGTTCTAGTGTGGACAACTCAACCCTGGACAATTCCTGCTAATCAGGCCATCTGTTACATGCCTGGTACAGAGTATGTAATATTAAATGCACACCTGTACTTGATAAATAACCAACATGATGTGTTAAAAAGGCAAATTCCCAGAATTTAATTTATAGTTTACATTGGAATCCTTTATCCATACTTTTTGATAGCTCTATCTATAAGTGATTGTGTGACAGTAACTTGTACATGTCACACCATAACATAACTACTGACTTCATAGTACTTTTCTTATGCCTTATAGTGTGTTACTGTATCTCATCGCATAGAACCATAGAATAGGTACATGATATAGATCGTATACCCTACATTTGTACATAAGGAGATAATTATTGTAAAATATCTTTACTAAACACGCCAAAATGTAAGTAAATATAGATTTTACTCTTTCTTTAACTTCCTTTAGTTATTCACTAGTAAAGTGTGCAAATACTGGGGAGCATTACATTCTGGCTGCGGATCGAATTGATACTACAGCACATTCCCTTGGAACCCGTCTTGAAGTTATTTCAACCTTTAAAGGTGAGAGAGTCTGAGAGTTAATGTGAAACGCGCGTTGGGGGAACGTTTGGAGAGCCGTGTCTCTTTTTCTCTTTTTTTAATTAGCTTGCTCAAACCAGTCTGATAAAAATATTAATATAATGGTCATTTCTATTCTAAAAAGGGTACGAGACTTATATTAAGCCTGTAATTAAATATTTACATCACACTTTCTTATGATATACTTAAAATCTCCCGTCATAGAAGGAGCTTAGATTTGATGCATTACAGGGAAAGATAATGATAAAAAATGCTCCCGCTACAGAAGGAGCTTAGCCGAAAAGGGTTAGATATTTCAGCACTCTGGGCTACATCTAACATTGATAATTGCTCTCTCTATCCCCTATACACATACAAACACTTGTCATTTTATCTTCTTTTTCCTATCATAACTGTTGAGTATGTGTGTGGATATGGCTGGTTTATGGAATCCAATAAATAATAAGAATGAAGGGTAATAATTTTCGTAATTTTGTTTATACACTAATTAAAAATTGGGAAAAGGCGCCCTTTTGTTTCCACTAGTTGTAACTCATTGGTTTGATTTAATAAAAATCTGGTAGTGTAAGATGTATGCAATTGTTTGTACTTTTTATATATGTACAAAAACTCCTATAACTAGTATGCACAGTTGTATACAATAGTTTGTTTTTAAATTTAAAGAACTTAACACAAACTCTGCAGTGAGCAAAAGTAAAGTTGTTATACTGTACATCTGCAATTTTCTTTTTTTTTATTGAGGTGTTTAAGAACGTTAGTAAATATCTTTTGAGCAACGACAACTTAAAGTGTAATAAAAAAGACAATGCAATAACTTACTATTAATTTCAAACAAGCAATAGATTATTTTTTTCTGACAAATTAATTTCCCCCCCATTTGCCAGCCTCCTGTATCATGTGATAGCCATCAGCCAATCACAGACTAGTATACACTATTAACTTGTGCACGTGCTCAGTAAATAAAAAGACTGTGCAAAATGTGATAATCAAATTAAATTGGAAAGTCTCTTAAGACTACATGCTCTTTCTTTTTTTTTTTTTTTCTTTGTTTTTTTTTTTCTGAATTATTAAACGTACAGTATACTCCAACATTTGTATTGTTTAAAAAGATAGATAATCCCTTTATTACCCATTCCCCAGTTTTGCATAACCAACAAGGTTATATTAATACACTTTTTTACCTCTGTGATTATTTTGTATCCAAACCTATGCAGACTGCACCCTTATCTTTTTTAGCATTTTTGCCAATCATTGCTGACTCTCAAAAACTCCACGGGAGTGAGCACAATGTTATTTATATGGCATACATGAACTAGCACTGTCTAGCTGTGAAAAACTGTCAAAATGCAGAGGCCGTCTTGAAGGGCTTAGAAATTAGTATACCAGTCTACCTAGGTGTAGCTTTCAACAATGAATACCAATAGAACAAAGCAAATTTGATTAATAGTAAATTGGAAACATGTTAAAAATTGCATGCCCTGTCTGAATCATGAAAGTTTAATTTTGACTAGACTGTTCCTTTTAAAGTTTATTTTGACTTTAGTGTCCATTTAAAGTGAATGTAAATTTTGAGGCTAAAGTGCCTGGTTTTTAAAAATTCGATTAATAACAGGGGCACTTTAATTTAATTCATCAAAATTTACATTTCACTCGTTGTGAAAAAATACTTACCTTTTAAACTTGACTGCATCTCCAGCTTCCTCTGGTCGTCACAAGCCATTTCTGATGTCAGAAATGATGGATAGGTCATCCTCCAATCACGGCTCCCCCCCCCCCCCCCGGGGGAATCAGTGTCTGATTCAATGCCGTGATTGGAGGAAGCCGGATTCCTCATTTTAGACCCAGGAAGAGGCTTTGCGACGGGCGGAGGAAGATGGAGCTGCTGTCAAGATTAAAAGGTAAGTATTTTCACAACACGAGTGAAATGTAAATTTTGATGAATTAAAGTGCCCCTGTTTTTAATAGAATTTTTAAAAACCGGGCACTTTAGCATCAAAATTTACATTCACTTTAAGGAAATGGAAATGTGAAAAAAAATCAATTCTAAGTGGAGAAACTTGTAATGATTTGGTGGAATATTAATTTGTCACCAAAAATGTTGATTATGTCAAAAGTATTTACCCCAACTTCCTCCCTGCTGGTAGCCATATTTCAAGCAAATATACGGCATAGATTAATACATTGCCATAAAAGACTACATAGACCCTTTTCCACAAAAAGTGTTTAAAAAACATTTGCTTATACCACATAACATTATCAATAAGCAGAAAGAATGGCTAGAAAATGTTCAATGGGGAAAATGGAGCATACTTACAGACAAACCCATTGTCGCTACAATTACCACAAATAGAAAAAGAGCATACAACCTAATATATGCACCATCTAGATAAGCTCTGGAAGAACACACTATGTAGGTAAGAGCAATAGGCAGAATGCACAACTGGAGATCAGCCACAGTTCTTAAAGGAACAGTAAACATCTTGAGATTTTTATTTATAGTGTTTAGTTATGTGCAATGGAACAACTTTGTAATATACTTTTTAATTATTTATTTATTTCCAATGGCATGGAGAGTCCATGAATCCATTCTAATTACTAGTGGGAATTCAACTCCTGGCCACCAGGAGGAGGCAAATAACACCTGAGTAAAGCTTTAAGTATCCCTCCCACTTCACATAGACCCCAGTCATTCTTTGCCTGTGTATATCAGGAGGATGTGCGAAGATGGTGTCTGAAGAAAATGAATCCTTTAATGGGTAGTTTCCCTGCAAGCAAGGATTGGGGCTATGTTATGTACATGTAGTCCTCTTTAGTAAAAGTAATGGTGGCTTTTAGCTGTTGGAGGTTGGTGAGGTAGTCCTTGCTTCTCCTCCAACAATTTATGCTAACCCCTATATAGAAGACCAGGGTTGGTTACTCTGCTTTTCTTTTTCCTCCAGGTCCCTGTGATAAGTCGTCTGAATCTGTCAGACCTGGGAATCTATGCCTGCCCCACAGCTGCAGCTCCAAGGTAAGTGCTTATTTCCTTCTTAGGTTTAGAAGGCTCAAGCACATTTGGAGCTATTATCCTCTTTACAAGAAGTAGAGGTATTATATAGGCTTTCTTCTGTTATGTGTGATCAGTCCACGGGTCATCATTACTTCTGGGATATAACTCCTCCCCAACAGGAAATGCAAGAGGATTCACCCAGCAGAGCTGCATATAGCTCCTCCCCCCTACGTCACTCCCAGTCATTCTCTTGCACCCAACGACTAGATAGGATGTGTGAGAGGACTATGGTGATTATACTTAGTTTTTATAACTTCAATCAAAAGTTTGTTATTTTACAATAGCACCGGAGCCTGTTATTGCCTCTCTGGCAGAGTTTGAAGAAGAATCTACCAGAGTTTTTACTATGATTTTAACCGGAGTAGTTAAGATCATATTGCTGTTTCTCGGCCATCTGAGGGAGGTAAAAGCTTCAGATCAGGGGACAGCGGGCAGATGAATCTGCATTGAGGTATGTAGCAGTTTTTATTTTCTGAATGGAATTGATGAGAAAATCCTGCCATACCGTTATAATGACATGTATGTATACTCTGCACTTCAGTATTCTGGGGATGGTACTTCACTGGAATTACTCTGTAAAAAGCGCATTAAACCTTTTAATAGGTATTTATTATGTTAAACGTTTTTGCTGGAATGTAGAATCGTTTGCAATTTCTGAGGTACTGAGTGAATAAATGTTTGGGCATTATTTTTCCACTTGGCAGTTGCTTGTTTTAATTGTGACAGTTTCGTTTCTCTCTCACTGCTGTGTGTGAGGGGGAGGGGCTGTTTTTGGCGCTCTTTGCTACGCATCAAAAATTTCCAGTCAGTTACTCTTGTATTTCCTGCATGATCCGGTTCATCTCTAACAGAACTCAGGGGTCTTCAAACTTCTTTGAAGGGAGGTAGATTCTCTCAGCAGAGCTGTGAGACTTATATATTGACTGTGATTAAAAACGTTGCTCTGTAATTTTTATGTTTCAAATTTAATTATTGTTACTTTACTAATGGGAACAAACCTTTGCTAAAAGTTGTGTTGTTTTCAAGGATTGATGCTATAACTGTTTTTCAGTTCATTATTTCAACTGTCATTTAATCGTTTAGTGCTTCTTTGAGGCACAGTACGTTTTTGTTAAATAAGATTGTAACCAAGTTGCAAGTTTATTTGCTAGTGTGTTAAACATGTCTGATTCAGAGGAAGATACCTGTGTCATTTGTTCCAATGCCAAGGTGGAGCCCAATAGAAATTTATGTACTAACTGTATTGATGCTACTTTAAATAAAAGCCAATCTGTACAAATTGAACAAATTTCACCAAACAGCGAGGGGAGAGTTATGCCGACTAACTCGCCTCACGTGTCAGTACCTGCATCTCCCGCCCGGGAGGTGCGTGATATTGTGGCGCCTAGTACATCTGGGCGGCCATTACAGATAACATTACAAGATATGGCTACTGTTATGACTGAAGTTTTGGCTAAATTACCAGAACTAAGAGGCAAGCGTGATCACTCTGGGGTGAGAACAGAGTGCGCTGATAATACTAGAGCCATGTCTGATACTGCGTCACAGCTTGCAGAGCATGAGGACGGAGAGCTTCATTCTGTGGGTGACGGTTCTGATCCAAACAGATTGGATTCAGATATTTCAAATTTTAAATTTAAATTGGAGAACCTCCGTGTATTACTAGGGGAGGTTTTAGCGGCTCTTAATGATTGTAACACTGTTGCAATACCAGAGAAATTGTGTAGGTTGGATAAATACTTTGCTGTACCGGCGAGTACTGACGTTTTTCCTATACCTAAGAGACTAACTGAAATTGTTACTAAGGAGTGGGATAGACCCGGTGTGCCGTTCTCACCCCCTCCAATATTTAGAAAGATGTTTCCAATAGACGCCACCACACGGGACTTATGGCAAACGGTCCCTAAGGTGGAGGGAGCAGTTTCTACTTTAGCTAAGCGTACCACTATCCCGGTGGAGGATAGCTGTGCTTTTTCAGATCCAATGGATAAAAAATTAGAGGGTTACCTTAAGAAAATGTTTGTTCAACAAGGTTTTATATTGCAACCCCTTGCATGCATCGCGCCGATTACGGCTGCGGCAGCATTTTGGATTGAGTCTCTGGAAGAGAACCTTAGTTCAGCTACGCTGGACGACATTACGGACAGGCTTAGAGTCCTTAAACTAGCTAATTCATTCATTTCGGAGGCCGTAGTACATTTAACCAAACTTACGGCTAAGAACTCAGGATTTGCCATTCAGGCACGTAGGGTGCTGTGGCTAAAATCCTGGTCAGCTGATGTAACTTCTAAGTCCAAATTACTTAATATACCTTTCAAGGGGCAAACTTTATTTGGGCCCGGTTTGAAAGAAATTATCGCTGACATTACAGGAGGTAAGGGCCACGCCCTGCCTCAAGACAAAGCCAAAGCTAAGGCTAGACAGTCTAATTTTCGTCCCTTTCGGAATTTCAAAGCAGGAGCAGCACCAACTTCCACTGCACCAAAACAGGAAGGAGCTGTTGCTCGTTACAGACAAGGCTGGAAACCTAACCAGTCCTGGAACAAGGGCAAGCAGGCCAGGAAACCTGCTGCTGCCCCTAAGACAGCATGAATCGAGGGCCCCCGATCCGGGACCGGATCTAGTGGGGGGCAGACTCTCTCTCTTCGCCCAGGCTTGGGCAAGAGATGTTCAGGATCCCTGGGCGCTAGAGATCATATCTCAGGGATACCTTCTAGACTTCAAATTCTCTCCCCCAAGAGGGAGATTTCATCTGTCAAGGTTGTCAACAAACCAGATAAAGAAAGAAGCGTTTCTACGCTGTGTACAAGATCTGTTATTAATGGGAGTGATCCATCCGGTTCCGCGGTCGGAACAAGGACAAGGGTTTTACTCAAACCTGTTTGTGGTTCCCAAAAAAGAGGGAACTTTCAGGCCAATCTTGGATTTAAAGATCCTAAACAAATTCCTAAGAGTTCCATCGTTCAAAATGGAAACTATTCGGACAATCTTACCCATGATCCAAAAGGGTCAGTACATGACCACAGTGGATTTAAAGGATGCTTACCTTCACATACCGATTCACAAAGATCATTACCGGTATCTAAGGTTTGCCTTCTTAGACAGGCATTACCAGTTTGTAGCTCTTCCATTCGGATTGGCTACGGCTCCAAGAATCTTCACAAAGGTTCTGGGTGCCCTTCTGGCGGTACTAAGACCGCAAGGAATTTCGGTAGCTCCGTACCTAGACGACATTCTGATACAAGCTTCAAGCTTTCAAACTGCCAAGTCTCATACAGAGTTAGTTCTGGCATTTCTAAGGTCGCATGGATGGAAAGTGAACGAAAAGAAGAGTTCTCTCTTTCCTCTCACAAGAGTTCCATTCTTGGGGACTCTTATAGATTCTGTAGAAATGAAGATTTATCTGACAGAAGACAGATTAACAAAGCTTCTAAATGCATGCCGTGTCCTTCATTCCATTCAACTCCCGTCAGTAGCTCAATGCATGGAGGTGATCGGCTTAATGGTAGCAGCAATGGACATAGTACCCTTTGCACGTCTACATCTCAGACCGCTGCAATTGTGCATGCTGAGTCAGTGGAATGGGGATTACTCAGACTTGTCCCCTACTCTGAATCTGGATCAAGAGACCAGAAACTCTCTTCTATGGTGGCTTTCTCGGCCACATCTGTCCAGGGGGATGCCATTCAGCAGGCCGGACTGGACAATTGTAACAACAGACGCCAGCCTACTAGGTTGGGGCGCTGTCTGGAATTCTCTGAAGGCTCAGGGACAATGGAATCAGGAGGAAAGTCTCCTGCCAATAAACATTCTGGAATTGAGAGCAGTTCTCAATGCCCTTCTGGCTTGGCCCCAGTTAAAAACTCGGGGGTTCATCAGGTTTCAGTCGGACAACATCACGACTGTAGCTTACATCAACCATCAAGGAGGGACAAGAAGCTCCCTAGCAATGATGGAAGTATCAAAGATAATTCGCTGGGCAGAGTCTCACTCTTGCCACCTGTCAGCAATCCACATCCCGGGAGTGGAGAACTGGGAGGCGGATTTCTTGAGTCGCCAGACTTTTCATCCGGGGGAGTGGGAACTTCATCCGGAGGTCTTTGCCCAAATACTTCGACGTTGGGGCAAACCAGAGATAGATCTCATGGCGTCTCGCCAGAACGCCAAACTTCCTCGCTACGGGTCCAGATCCAGGGATCCGGGAGCGGTTCTGATAGATGCTTTGACAGCACCTTGGAACTTCGGGATGGCTTATGTGTTTCCACCCTTCCCGCTGCTTCCTCGATTGATTGCCAAAATCAAACAGGAGAGAGCATCAGTGATTCTAATAGCGCCTGCATGGCCACGCAGGACTTGGTATGCAGATCTAGTGGACATGTCATCCTGTCCACCTTGGTCTCTACCTCTAAGACAGGACCTTCTGATACAGGGTCCATTCAAACATCAAAATCTAACTTCTCTGAAGCTGACTGCTTGGAAATTGAACGCTTGATTTTATCAAAACGTGGTTTTTCTGAGTCGGTTATTGATACCCTGATACAGGCTAGGAAGCCTGTTACCAGAAGGATTTACCATAAGATATGGCGTAAATACCTATACTGGTGCGAATCCAAAGGTTACTCCTGGAGTAAGGTTAGGATTCCTAGGATATTGTCCTTTCTACAAGAAGGTTTAGAAAAGGGTTTATCGGCTAGTTCATTAAAGGGACAGATCTCAGCTCTGTCCATCTTGTTGCACAGGCGTCTGTCAGAAAATCCAGACGTCCAGGCCTTTTGTCAGGCTTTAGCTAGAATCAAGCCTGTGTTTAAAACTGTTGCTCCGCCATGGAGTTTAAACCTTGTTCTTAACGTTCTACAAGGAGTTCCGTTTGAACCCCTTCATTCCATTGATATAAAGTTGTTATCTTGGAAAGTGTTATTTTTAATGGCTATTTCTTCGGCTCGGAGAGTCTCTGAGTTATCAGCTTTACATTGTGATTCTCCTTATTTGATTTTTCATTCAGATAAGGTAGTTCTGCGTACTAAACCTGGGTTCTTACCTAAGGTAGTCACTAACAGGAACATCAATCAAGAGATCGTGGTTCCTTCCCTGTGCCCGAATCCTTCTTCAAAGAAGGAACGTCTTCTACACAATCTGGATGTAGTTCGTGCCCTCAAGTTCTACTTGCAGGCAACTAAGGATTTTCGACAAACGTCTTCCCTGTTTGTCGTGTACTCTGGTCAGAGGAGAGGTCATAAGGCTTCGGCTACCTCTCTCTCCTTCTGGCTTCGTAGCATAATTTGTTTAGCCTATGAGACTGCTGGACAGCAGCCTCCTGAAAGAATTACAGCTCATTCTACTAGAGCTGTGGCTTCCACTTGGGCCTTTAAGAATGAGGCCTCTGTTGAACAGATTTGCAAGGCTGCAACTTGGTCTTCGCTTCATACTTTTTCCAAATTTTACAAATTTGACACTTTTGCTTCTTCGGAGGCTATTTTTGGGAGAAAGGTTCTTCAGGCAGTGGTTCCTTCTGTATAATGAGCCTGCCTATCCCTCCCGTCATCCGTGTACTTTTGCTTTGGTATTGGTATCCCAGAAGTAATGATGACCCGTGGACTGATCACACATAACAGAAGAAAACATAATTTATGCTTACCTGATAAATTCCTTTCTTCTGTTGTGTGATCAGTCCACGGCCCGCCCTGTTTTTTAAGGCAGGTAAATATCTTTTAAATTATACTCCAGTCACCACTTCACCCTTGGTTTCTCCTTTCTCGTTGATTCTTGGTCGAATGACTGGGAGTGACGTAGGGGGGAGGAGCTATATGCAGCTCTGCTGGGTGAATCCTCTTGCATTTCCTGTTGGGGAGGAGTTATATCCCAGAAGTAATGATGACCCGTGGACTGATCACACAACAGAAGAAAGGAATTTATCAGGTAAGCATAAATTATGTTTTTATACAAGTATATTATTTGCAGCTGGTGACTTTTAATAAGGACTGAGGGGCTATATCCTTTTAATTAGAAGGGTGGCTGATTTAGCATAGTGTTATAGTCTGCTAAACTGCAGGGCTTGGGGGTCAAGTATTACACAGTACGCTTTTGGCTCTGGGTCTCCTGGCCCTCAGTAGCCGGTGCAAAAACATTAGTCCTATAAGCTACAGGGCTTTTGGACGATAGCATTGCACACCAAGCTTTTCACAGTAGGCTTGCTTTAATACTGTGTTTTATCCACTGTTTGACTTATTTTGTAAAAATGCTCAATATCTTTATATATTATATTGTCTCTATAACAAACTACTTTACTCAATTACTCCTCACCACCTGCACTGCTCATTAGCCCATCTCTCTTAAACTCACCTTACTTTTGTATTCAGGAACTTCACACATTTCTAAAGACTCTCTCTCCCCCTTGCACCTCATCCCAAAAACAGTCTCATTACTGCAAATCTGCATCTCACCTCATGTCACTCTCTCTTTTGCTCATACTAGCTGCTAGTGACATCTCTCATAATCTTGGTCCCCCACAACTTCCTAGCCTTGCACACCCATGTGTGCCTTTCAATAGTCTTCAAAAACAAAATTCTGGTAACCTTAATCTCATTCCTCTTGCATCTAAAGCCACCCCCCCCCTTCACTTGTGCACTCTGGAACTCTCGCTCTGTTTGCAATAAGCTCACTTCTATCCATAACCTCTTTATCTCCCACTCTCTCAATCTTCTCGCTCTCACAGAAACCTGGCTCTCTCCTTCAGAAACAGCTTCCCCTGCTGCACTGTCACATGGGGATCTTCACTTCAGCCACACTCCTAGGTCTGGTAATAGACAAGGAGGTGGTGTTGATATTTTACTTTTCTCTCGTTGCACCTTTCAACAAATACAGCCCTTCTCTTCCCTTACATTTTCTTCATTCGAAACGCACACAATTTGCTTATTTTCTCCCCTCTCTAGACGCTTTGCAGTCATAAACCCCCTCCCTGGCTCATCAACTTTATTTCTAGATCACTTTGCTGCCTGGCTACCTTATTTCCTTTCTCAGATACCCCTGCCCTCATTCTTGGCGACTTCAACCTCCCTGTTGACAACCTCACTGACTCCTCTGCAAAACAACTTCTGCAACTCACTTCCTCTTTCGGCCTGTCTCAATGGACTGACTCTCCCACTCACACAGATGGGTCACTCCTTTGATCTGATTTTCAGCTATCGATGCACTATCTCAAACTTCACAAACTCCCTTTTCTTTCATGTAATTAACAAGAGTCCATGAGCTAGTGACGTATGGGATATACATTCCTACCAGGAGGGGCAAAGTTTCCCAAACCTTAAAATGCCTATAAATACACCCCTCACCACACCCACAAATCAGTTTTACAAACTTTGCCTCCAAGGGAGGTGGTGAAGTAAGTTTGTGCTAGATTCTACGTTGATATGCTCTCCGCAGCAAGTTGGAGCCCGGTTTTCCTCTCAGCGTGCAGTGAATGTCAGAGGGATGTGAAGAGAGTATTGCCTATTGAATGCAGTGATCTCCTTCTACGGGGTCTATTTCATAAGGTTCTCTGTTATCGGTCGTAGAGATTCATCTCTTACCTCCCTTTTCAGATCGACGATATACTCTTATATTTACCATTACCTCTACTGATTCTCGTTTCAGTACTGGTTTGGCTTTCTACAAACATGTAGATGAGTGTCCTGGGGTAAGTAAGTCTTATTTTCTGTGACACTCTAAGCTATGGTTGGGCACTTTATTTTTAAAGTTCTAAATATATGTATTCAAACATTTATTTGCCTTGACTCAGAATGTTCAACTTTCCTTATTTTCAGACAGTCAGTTTCATATTTGGGATTATGCATTGAATTATCATATTTTTCTTACCTCAAAAATTTGACTTTTTTCCCTGTGGGCTGTTAGGCTCGCGGGGGCTGAAAATGCTTCATTTTATTGCGTCATTCTTGGCGCGGACTTTTTTGGCGCAAAAATTCTTTTCCGTTTCCGGCGTCATACGTGTCGCCGGAAGTTGCGTCATTTTTTGACGTTATTTGGTGCCAAAAATGTCGGCGTTCCGGATGTGGCGTCATTTTTGGCGCCAAAAGCATTTAGGCGCCAAATAATGTGGGCGTCTTATTTGGCGCTAAAAAATATGGGCGTCGCTTTTGTCTCGAATTTTGGTTTGGGCGGAATCCAGCTCCTGTCTAATCTCTGCGGTTCATATCCCAGGTGTAGACAATTGGGAAGCGGATTATCTCAGTCGCCAAACGTTGCATCCGGGCGAATGGTCTCTTCACCCAGAGGTATTTCTTCAGATTGTTCAAATGTGGGGGCTCCCAGAGATAGATCTGATGGCCTCTCATCTAAACAAGAAACTTCCCAGGTATCTGTCCAGATCCCGGGATCCTCAGGCGGAGGCAGTGGATGCATTATCACTTCCTTGGAAGTATCATCCTGCCTATATCTTTCCGCCTCTAGTTCTTCTTCCAAGAGTAATCTCCAAGATTCTGAGGGAATGCTCGTTTGTTCTGCTAATAGCTCCGGCATGGCCTCACAGGTTTTGGTATGCGGATCTTGTCCGGATGGCATCTTGCCAACCATGGACTCTTCCGTTAAGACCAGACCTTCTGTCGCAAGGTCCTTTTTTCCATCCGGATCTGAAATCCTTAAATTTAAAGGTATGGAGATTGAACGCTTGATTCTTGGTCAAAGAGGTTTCTCTGACTCCGTGATTAATACTATGTTACAGGCTCGTAAATCTGTATCTCGAGAGATATATTATAGAGTCTGGAAGACTTATATTTCTTGGTGTCTTTCTCATCATTTTTCTTGGCATTCTTTTAGAATACCGAGAATTTTACAGTTTCTTCAGGATGGTTTAGATAAGGGTTTGTCCGCAAGTTCTTTGAAAGGACAAATCTCCGCTCTTTCTGTTCTTTTTCACAGAAAGATTGCTATTCTTCCTGATATTCATTGTTTTGTACAAGCTTTGGTTCGTATAAAACCTGTCATTAAGTCAATTTCTCCTCCTTGGAGTTTGAATTTGGTTCTGGGAGCTCTTCAAGCTCCTCCGTTTGAACCTATGCATTCATTGGACATTAAATTACTTTCTTGGAAAGTTTTGTTCCTTTTGGCCATCTCTTCTGCTAGAAGAGTTTCTGAATTATCTGCTCTTTCTTGTGAGTCTCCTTTTCTGATTTTTCATCAGGATAAGGCGGTGTTGCGAACTTCTTTTGAATTTTTACCTAAGGTTGTGAATTCCAACAACATTAGTAGAGAAATTGTGGTTCCTTCATTATGTCCTAATCCTAAGAATTCTAAGGAGAAATCGTTGCATTCTTTGGATGTTGTTAGAGCTTTGAAATATTATGTTGAAGCTACGAAATCTTTCCGTAAGACTTCTAGTCTATTTGTTATCTTTTCCGGTTCTAGGAAAGGCCAGAAAGCTTCTGCCATTTCTTTGGCATCTTGGTTGAAATCTTTAATTCATCTTGCCTATGTTGAGTCGGGTAAAATTCCGCCTCAGAGAATTACAGCTCATTCTACTAGGTCAGTATCTACTTCCTGGGCGTTTAGGAATGAAGCTTCGGTTGACCAGATCTGCAAAGCAGCAACTTGGTCCTCTTTGCATACTTTTATTAAATTCTACCATTTTGATGTATTTTCTTCTTCTGAAGCAGTTTTTGGTAGAAAAGTTCTTCAGGCAGCGATTTCAGTTTGAATCTTCTGCTTATGTTTTTCGTTAAACTTTATTTTGGGTGTGGATTATTTTCAGCAGGAATTGGCTGTCTTTATTTTATCCCTCCCTCTCTAGTGACTCTTGTGTGGAAAGATCCACATCTTGGGTAGTCATTATCCCATACGTCACTAGCTCATGGACTCTTGCTAATTACATGAAAGAAAACATAATTTATGTAAGAACTTACCTGATAAATTCATTTCTTTCATATTAACAAGAGTCCATGAGGCCCACCCTTTTTTGTGGTGGTTATGATTTTTTTGTATAAAGCACAATTATTCCAATTCCTTATTTTATATGCTTCGCACTTTTTTTCTTATCACCCCACTTCTTGGCTATTTGTTAAACTGATTTGTGGGTGTGGTGAGGGATGTATTTATAGGCATTTTAAGGTTTGGGAAACTTTGCCCCTCCTGGTAGGAATGTATATCCCATACGTCACTAGCTCATGGACTCTTGTTAATATGAAAGAAATGAATTTATCAGGTAAGTTCTTACATAAATTATGTTTTTCCTCTTTCTGACCATTATCTCCTAACTTGTAACATCACATCCCTCCCTACAACTCTCCCTCCTTCTATCCCTCACACCAAACTTCACAGAAGCATCAAGTCATTAGATCAGAAACAGCTTGCTAGCGCTCTCGAACCTCTACTCTTTTCTAGCCCCTCCTTTCCTGCCCTGATGAATCTGCCACTATAACTCCACCTTTACATTGGTCCTTGACAATATGGCCCCACCTACCATAGCTCGGAAATCAATCACTCATCCTCAGCACTGGCATACTCCTCTGACACGGTACCTACGCAGATGGTCCCGTACTGCTGAGCAACACTGAAGTAAATCTCGGAGTTTAGCTGACTTTCTTCACTATAAGTTCATCTTGAACTCTTACTATTCTGCCCTTAATCTATATAAGCAACATTACTTCTCCACTCTTATCTCTACTCTTTCTTCAAACCCAAAACGTCTGTTCTCCACGTTCAATACTCTTCTCCGCCCACCCCCATCTCCTACTACAACTTCTCTCTCAGCTCAAGATTTTGCCAGCTACTTCAATAACAGAAATGAAATCAGCTCTCAACATGCTACTGGTCTCAAACCCCCTCAAAACCTCACAATTATCCAAAACCCACATAGCCATAAATTTCTTTTGCCCTTGTTACAGACGATAAAGTTTATGCCCTTATACTATCCTCTCACCTCACTACCTGTCCCCTCGACCCCATCTTCTCACAGCTACTACCCTCCCTCTCTTCTACCCTTACCCCTGTACTCACACACATCTTCAACCTCTCCCTCAGCACTGGTATATTTCCCTCATCTCTTAAACATGCACTGGTCACACCTATGCTCAAAAAACCTTCTCTCGATCCAACCTCCCCATCCAACTACCACCCTATTTCCCTACTCCCTCTTGCCTCAAAGCTTCTCGAAAAGCTAGTATATATACGTCTATCCCATTTCCTTACACTAGACTCCCTCCTTGACCCACTGCAATCTGGATTTCACCCCCACCACTCCACAGAGACAGCAATTGTTAAGGTTACCAACGACCTACTTACGGCAAAATCCAAAGGCCACTTCTTTCTGCTTATCTTTCTTGATATGTCCGCAGCCTTTGATACTGTTGACCACCCTCTTTTGCTCCAAACCCTCCAATCCTTCAGCATTTGCAACACAGTTTTCTTGTGGTTCTCTTCTTATCTGTCTAACCGTACCTTTAGTGTAGCCTTCTCTTGGGCATCCTCTGTCCCGTTACCACTTTCTGTTGGGGTACTGCAAGCCTTTGTCCTCGGTCCCCTTCTCTTCTCAATCTACACGTCATTATTAGGTTCCTTAATAAAGTCCCACGGGTTTCAATACCATTTGTAGGCCGATGACACCCAAATCTACCTCTCTGCACTGACCAGACCAATCTTCTTCCTTGCAAACCCATGTCACTAACTGTCTTTCTCATATCTCATCTTGGATGTCCTCTCACTACCTTAAGCTAAATCTCTCCAAAACTGAGCTCCTTATTTTCCCCCCTTCTTCAAATATTTCCACCCCCAACTTCTCTATAACTGTCGATAACTCCATCATTGCCCCTTCCCCACATGTTCGATGTCTTGGGGTCACACTTGACTCAGATCTTTCTTTCACTCCTCACATTCAGTCCTTGGCTAAAGCCTGCCGCTTCCACCTTAAAAGCATCTCTAAAATTAGACATTTCCTTGCACAAGACACAACTAAGATTTTAATCCACTCTCTCTCATCCTTTCCCGCCTCGACTACTGCAACTCCATCCTCTCTGGTCTCCCTAGCTGCCGCCTAGCTCCTTTACAATCCATAATGAATGCCTCTGCCAGGCTCATCTTCCTTACACGTAGCTCTTCATCTGCTGCACCTCTCTGCCAATCTCTTCACTGGCTTCCTCTTGCCTCCAGGCTTAAACACAAAATTCTCACTCTGACATACAAAGCTTTTAACTACACTGCTCCCCCCTAAATCTCGGACCTTGTCTCCAGATACTCTCCATCCAGCCGCCTTCACTTTGCTCACGACCTTCTACTCTCCTCCTCTCTTGTTACCTCCTCACATTCCCGTTTACAAGACTTCTCCAGAATGGCTCCCATCTTGTTGAACTCTCTGCCTCGCTCCAAAAGACTCTCCCCTAGTTTTGAAAGCTTCAAGCGCTCCCTAAAGACTGTACTATTCAGGGATGCATACAACCTACACTAACCTTTCCTAACTCCATTGCTATCCCCTTGAACCCCTTTAGCATGTAAGCCTAGGAGCCCAGCTGTTTGTAGATCACCCGCATAAGAGCCAACTACAACAGTCCAACTCTCGGCAGGGCCCTGTACCCATTTGAACCCCTATAAATGTTATCTTGTATACCGCCTATATTTATAGCGCTGCGGTATCTGTTGGCGCTCTACAAATACTTGATAATAATAATTATAATAACTCTCATTTTAATACTTCATTGGAGCTTTCTAGCTCTTATATGGTACTGTTTACTTTTAAAAAAATGTAATGGTGGCAGCGCTGATGTATGGGTTTGGCGCCATCTGCCCTTCCTCCCTCAATTACTACCATTCTGCAAGGTTGTATTTTCTTTTAATGGTGGCAGCCGGTAACATGGCGATTGCATTGCGCGCCAATAGAGTAAGTCTCCTTACTTAGGACACGAGTTTAGAGAGGGAGGTTCTCCGGTAAATATACAGGAATTGTTGCTAACTTTTCTCCTCAGTGCCTTCATGGGATGTAAAAGGTGCCACCATTTTATTTGTTATGCGGTCGGTATTTCCAGCCGCGATCTGTAAGTTTGGTGCGCTTCATTGATATGCACCAAGGGCTCTATGGTGCGAGGTTCTCTTTCCCTCTACCGGGTCCGGGTCTGAGGATCGCTATAAAGTTATATTTTAGCCTAGTAGCCATTCAAATGTTATATGGATGCACTTTTAGGTGTTTTTAAACTTTGTTTTTTTGTACTGTACAGAAACTGTTTTATCAGGGATTTCTTAGTATTTGCTGCCATCTACTGGCTGTTTATGGTAGTTTAACTACTGCAGATATTTGTCTTTTACTGGAATAAATAAGTTATCTACAGCCCTCTGGTTGTTTAGAGGTTAATCCTGGGGATGGTATCAAATTAAGAATATTTTTTTACTGTTTCCCTGGTTTTTGCCACTATCTGGTGGCTGTTCAATTTTATTATATAATTTCATGTATATGAGTGAAATCACAATCTCTCTCACTGAGGAGTTTCAACCTGTATTTGCATATTTATTTTTGTTTCATGCAAAATACTTAGTTATCTAAGTGACCCTAAGACACTGCCATATTATATATATATATACAGGGAGTGCAGAATTATTAGGCAAGTTGTATTTTTGAGGATTCATTTTATTATTGAACAACAACCATGTTCTCAATGAACCCAAAAAACTCATTAATATCAAAGCTGAATAGTTTTGGAAGTAGTTTTTCGTTTGTTTTTAGTTTTAGCTATTTTAGGGGGATATTTGTGTGTGCAGGTGACTATTACTGTGCATAATTATTAGGCAACTTAACAAAAAACAAATATATACCCATTTCAATTATTTATTTTTTCCAGTGAAACCAATATAACATCTCAACATTCACAAATATACATTTCTGACATTCAAAAACAAAACAAAAACAAATCAGTGACCAATATAGCCACCTTTCTTTGCAAGGACACTCAAAAGCCTGCCATCCATGGATTCTGTCAGTGTTTTGATCTGTTCACCATCAACATTGCGTGCAGCAGCAACCACAGCCTCCCAGACACTGTTCAGAGAGGTGTACTGTTTTCCCTCCTTGTAAATCTCACATTTGATGATGGACCACAGGTTCTCAATGGGGTTCAGATCAGGTGAACAAGGAGGCCATGTCATTAGATTTTCTTCTTTTATACCCTTTCTTGCCAGCCACACTGTATTGTCCTGCATGAAAATCATGTTTTTCTTGAAGGATGCAGACTTCTTCCAGTACCACTGCTTGAAGAAGGTGTCTTCCAGAAACTGGCAGTAGGACTGGGAGTTGAGCTTGACTCCATCCTCAACCCGAAAAGGCCCCACAAGCTCATCTTTGATGATACCAGCCCAAACCAGTACTCCACCTCCACCTTGCTGGCGTCTGAGTCGGACTGGAGCTCTCTGCCCTTTACCAATCCAGCCACGGGCCCATCCATCTGGCCCATCAAGACTCACTCTCATTTCATCAGTCCATAAAACCTTAGAAAAATCAGTCTTGAGATATTTCTTGGCCCAGTCTTGACGTTTCAGCTTGTGTGTCTTGTTCAGTGGTGGTCGTCTTTCAGCCTTTCTTACCTTGACCATGTCTCTGAGTATTGCACACCTTGTGCTTTTGGGCACTCCAGTGATGTTGCAGCTCTTAAATATGGCCAAACTGGTGGCAAGTGGCATCTTGGCAGCTGCACGCTTGACTTTTCTCAGTTCATGGGCAGTTATTTTGTGCCTTGGTTTTTCCACACGCTTCTTGCGACCCTGTTGACTATTTTGAATGAAACGCTTGATTGTTCGATGATCACGCTTCAGAAGCTTTGCAATTTTAAGAGTGCTGCATCCCTCTGCAAGATATCTCACTATTTTTTACTTTTCTGAGCCTGTCAAGTCCTTCTTTTGACCCATTTTGCCAAAGGAAAGGAAGTTGCCTAATAATTATGCACACCTGATATAGGGTGTTGATGTCATTAGACCACACCCCTTCTCATTACAGAGATGCACATCACCTAATATGCTTAATTGGTATTAGGCTCTCGAGCCTATACAGCTTGGAGTAAGACAACATGCATAAAGAGGATGATGTGGTCAAAATACTCATTTGCCTAATAATTCTGCACTCCCTGTATATGGGCTTAATAGATGTTTTATTATTATACCATAACATATACTATTACATAACAATGCTTTTCTATGTTATCCTATTTTGTACAGTGCCTCCGTATATAAATCTCTCTCATATTGAGATGATTTTGCATAATGTCTGTGGCATGCATGTTGTCCTATTTTATGTGTAGGGGCTTATATTATCTCTCTCTTATTAAGGTGATTTTTTCTTATGAGAAAATGAAGAAAAAGTGGTCTCCAATAATGCAAAAAATCTTCTTTATTAGGTTACAATGAATGGACGCCAAACAGGTCACAACGTTACTTAAATAGCTTATACACCTGTCATTAACTTAAACACCTGTGTAGACCTTAACTAGGTATAATACATTTGCAAACACACTCCACCATATAGTGGATGAAAATTAAAAGCACCCTAAATTTTAAAACAACCAGAACAGGATTATCAAACAATAATTTTCCTTTGTTACATTATCAATACAAACGTTTTATCATATGATATCCCATATTAATTGTAACAAGCAATGCAACACAGCATAACTAACATAACACTATCAGTTTAGTGCAGTAACAACAGCTGCATTCATTATAAAAAAAACCTGCAGATAGACCCAGATCAGTAGAAAACTGACCAGTTAATTTCTCTGTTCATGCCTTATGGCTCTTATGTGTCAAGTTGGAAGATCCAGTAGGTCTCCCTTTGTTTTAAAATAAGCTCCCTATTGCCTCCCCTTCTGGGGGGTTTTATTTGCTCAATTACTTGGTACCTAAGTGATTTTTTTCTTATGTCTGTGACATGTATTGTTTCATAATAAACAAAAAGTAACAGCACTACTTCTATACAATCAGAATAGATGTAACCTAATATCTCAGGGGTGCACGAGTAAGGTATCGCCTACATACCCAAAATTGTATGTATTGTTTCATGTATCATTCTCAATTTCTTAGTGTTTTTAGGACACTAATATATTTATTTCTATGTTTTATTTATAGGAATACAATATTATGTTCTTTCTCATATTCAGGTGATATTTACTAATGTCTGTGACAATCATTGTCCCATATGTCTCATATAAACCTCTTACGTGCGCTTACGACACTCAGGTTTATTTTTAGTTAACCTATGTTGTTTAATGGACACTATATTTTCCTATTGCGGTCATGTATGAGTTGTTTGTATCATCATATTTTGTCTGCTGTTATTTATCAATATATATTTTTAAAAAATGTATATATATTTTTTAGTGACATTAGGGCTCTAAGAGATTATTTAATCTCTCTCTTGTTGAGGAGATTTTATCCTATGCCCGTGACATCTTGTATGGTCCTGGGTCAAATGTTTCCTTAATAATCTTAGGAATCTATTTGGACTGTAGCATTCTGAAACTGCCTAGCAAGTGGATGGTTAGCAATTTGAATCCTGCTACAGCTACTTCCATCTTGAATGTGTGTTCGCATTATTTCTTCTTATCTTATTTAGATAGGATTCCATGATATTTCTTATTTGAGAAGGTATTATGCCTGAGACTGTTGCATCTTGTCCTATTTCGTCTTCTTTTTTACTCTGTAACTTGCATTTTTCTTCCAAAAATGGTTTCTGCAAGTAGTCTTGGTGGTTTAATCATATATGTGATTGATTCAAGAAGGGGAAAATTTTAGATCTGAAATGCCTCAATAAATTTCTAAGGTTCCATTCTTCTATCCGTAGTCTGCAAGGGAGATGTGGCTTAGTGATTAGCTCCACCGTTCCTGATTCAGAGTTTGTTTGTTTGAACCCAAGTAAACTCATGCTCTCTAGTCTGGCATGCGCTTCTGATGAGACCTTCCTTTCGGTCTGGCCATAGTTCCCTGAGTGTTTTCTTCCGTTCTACGGCTCTTTTAGTGCACAGGTTCTATTGTGCTACTAATCAGAGGAAACGTTTAAGCAGTGGCCAGGTCTCTAGGATTGCGGTGGCGCCATGTCTGAACGATATCTTGGTTCTGGTGCCATCTTTTCTTTAACAATAGCCAGGTCTCATGGTAGCTCCTTGGACTTTATTCCTTTTTGCTCCTCATCTGAGATCTATATGGTATTCTTAGACTTTGGATCAGAGTCCTTTCAGACTCCTCTCAGTGGATAGTCCTCAACAGAGACGATTTCTATCCTGATGGCTCCATTAGGACCATATGTCTCTTGTCTTTTGAGACCATTTTGGGAGAGTGTGTCTTTGGATGTCAGCCTTTCGGCTGGGGAGCTCTTTCTGGTCCTTTAATTGGGATCCTGATCTTGGATGGAGTCCCTCCTCCTTATAAATTATTTATAATTGGATTCAATCTCAATGCTCTGATAGCGTGGCTCATCTGAATCAGTCCGATTTATCAGATTCCAAGCGGAAACGTCTCTTTGGTGGTTTATCTCTTCCCGCAGGGAGGAACGAGGAGTTCCTTAGTGATGAATGAGGAGTTTCGCTTTGAAGAGCCCCCCCAATGGTTCAAGAAGGAAGGCAGAAGACTCCATGACTGAAGGTCTCAGGATCAATTCTGGGCATGGACATGTCCATATACATGTGTTTTTATATGTGTATATTTACATACATACTCCATGTATATATACATTATAGCCCTTTCCATTCAAATTCCTTGCCATATAGCTTTTAATAGGTGGAATTTCTCTTCTGTCTATTTCCTAATATTCTTTTACCAGGTGTGGACACTTGGGAAGCAGAGTACCTGACCAGGTAGATTTTTCTCCAGGGGAGTGGGAATCATATCTTTTAGTTGGGTTCCAGAGTTTGACCTGATGGCATCTCGTCTAAACTCTAAGCTTCCCAGATACGGATCCAGATCAGGGGATCCACAAGCAGTTCTGGTTGACGCTCAAGTGGTTCAATGGGATTTCGTTTTGTTTTTCCGGTTCCTATGTTTGCACTTTTTCCTCGGGGAATAGTCTGTATCGAGCAGGTTTAGGTGATTATAATTGCTCCAGCTTGGCCTGGAAGATTTCGGTTTGCAGAGCTGGTGAAGATGTTGTCTTCTTCTATATCCATATCTAGTTTCTCTGAAGATGCATGGATTTTGTTTGTCTAGTCTTTTCTAGACAAGGTTTTTTGTGGACTCTCCATGCCAGGAAAGAAAATAATTTATCAGGTAAGCATACATTTTGATTTTTATCCCCTTTTCATTTGATTGACCTCTGAAAATAGAGCAATTTGTAATTCCATGAAACTTGAACTGCACCCTGCTGACTTCTCATGGCTGACTGCTACATATCTCCCTAATTGTCTTTATCAGATAACAACGGCAAACCAATGCATTTTATACTAACTTTATGATCATCACTAGCCTTCTTGTCTATGGACTAAAGCCCAGATTGGCTCCTCCAAATAAGGTAAATGGTGGGTGGATGTTGGCTATTAAAAAACCATTGCAGTAAAAAGGAAAAACATTCATACTTGGCTGAAAAGTTATTCTATAGCAACACAACAGAAATGTCTTGAAATTGCAAGGTGTTAACTGTCCCTTTAAATCCACTAAGGCAACCTCATTGTATAATCCCATCAAGTATATGGGGATACCTCTATTTTGGGACCATTTCCAAGGTCTCTGGTTGGGATTGACAATGTCCACGGTGTGGCTGGACCCTTGCAGTAGAAACCTTTGAGAGGGGTCAAACCTTTCTTTGACGGAGCAAACCTTCTTTCTTCATCTGTCCAAAATAACTAAATGTTTTATTTTAGCCTTCTTTTCTCCAAATAAATAAAATCTAAAGTAAGCAGGGAGGTGAAGGAGGATGTATGTCTGTATGTGTAGAACTACACTTGCCCTGCGTGTCATTTTAGTGCTTTATAACTGTCCTAAGAGGCTTAAAGAGACAGTTTACTCAAAAATGTTCTCCCCTTTAATTTGTTCTCAATGATCCACTTTACCTGCTGGAGTGTATTAAATTGTTTACAAGTATTTCCATTACCCTTATATTGGCATTTGAAATAGTTTATTTTAGCCTGTGGTATCCCCACTTATCCTGAAAGTGTTTGGCCTCAAGGCCAAGCTGTGTTAACACAGTCAGTAGAAGAAATTACACCCCCAGTGGGTTATAGAAGAGATAAGGTAATAAAATGTTAATTTTCCATTGTTCTCTCCAAGTATTGGTGATTGGTTTATGGACAGATATAATATAAAGAAGCAGGTATATGTGCACAATGTGATAAAGTAATGAGATCTGATTATACCTACAAGCTCAGCCCATTTTATTAGGTTGTGGCTTCAAAACACAAAATCAGCTAATTCATATACACAAATAAGCCTTAAAAAGCAAATCTCATTCATTTTATACTCTGCAGCTGGTAAAAAAAGTAATTGGAAACACATTAAGGGAAAAACTATTTCTTAGTATACTGTCCCTTTAAATAACTTGAGCAGAAATAATATATTTGTAAATTGATTAGTCTGTTTACATTTTCAATCTTCTCTGTGCAGGAGGAGATTTGGAGAATGGTGTCTGTGGGCACCCAACAATACCTGAGCGCTCATCTCCTCTCCTACCAGCAAATCATGTTACCATGGCAAAGGGCACAGGCTTGGTGCACACTGCGCCTGCACACGGCATAGAGGATTACAGTGTGGCCTCTCATCACAAGTTGTCTGTTGTAAGTAACGGCAGATACATATTTGTTTTTCTAATTTAACATATGCTAAATAGACATTAGGGAAATTGTTTAACAAAAGGGATCTGAGGAATAATAGTGCACAAGTCAAGGGAAGACAATAATAAATATATTAACAAACATTATTGTTCATCATAAGTGCATGTCTAAAACAGACACAATGCCCTGTCTAGAAAAGTAAGTATAATAATGTATGTGTATATTTAATGGGGTGTAATTTAAAAGACAACTTTCCCCAAACAAATGGGTCACTTGTCCATCTGGTACAAACATGGGGAGATAGTAGCTCTTAGTACATAATCCAAAACATTATGTAAGGCAATTGCCTGCATTTTACCGGCTCTTGAGACCTTGCATTTGAATTGACAGGTTATCCTCCCCTGTTGCTCTTTCAAATGAGGGGTCTTGTGTCGCTTAAGCAGTCTGAGATGAGCCCTTTCAAAGCCACCTCTCCCAGCTGCAGTTTTAGTAACAAGGAAGTCCTTGCTGCTGCACATGGGGGAATTCACACTGCAGCCAGCAATGGACAAGGAGACTGCAAGCGAGGGGGTCTCAAGGATCCAACTCAGAAGAGGAAGCCCCAAGTGAACAACACATGGTTGTCATTCACACTCTGAGCATAGAGTGGATGATGACCAGATCTTGACCTTTGCACTCTAGAGCAGTGTTTTTCAACCAGTGTGCCGTGGCACACTAGTGTGTCGTGAGAGATCCTCAGGTGTGCCACGGCAGACTGACAACAGTGTGACATATTTTTTAAACTTTGCTTGTTTTTTACTCCCAGTGCAGGGGTAGTTTGTAGGAGGCATGGCATAACAGCACAATACATACAGTATGTGTGTGTTTGTGTGTATGTGTATATATATATATATATGCTGTATTAGGCTACAATGTGTGATTTTTTTTAAAATTTTGGGATGGTGGTGTGCCACAGGATTTTTTAATGTAAAAAAGTGCCACGGCAAAAAAAAGGTTAAAAATCACTGCTCTAGAGGGTAATGGGAGTGGACAGATTGCATAAAAATAACTAGTTTGTGTTTTTATGTTTTTGGAAATGTGGACATTGTGAGAATTTTAAGATAGAAAACATTCAGTTTGTTTAAGGATATTAAAACACAATAATAATGAAAATTAGGATTCAGATGATTACACAGATGTTCCATCATAATAGCACAATACACATTTTGCAAAAGTGATAAGTCATTGAATAGAAACATTTTTTCAGTATTCATGTATTATCAGATGTCTATCAGTGATAGCCTTTAATGTGTATTGCTGTACATCACATACTTTTGTATATTGCTTTGCTTGCTCAGAGATTCAGTGTTTTTATTTATTATCTATTGACTTGCATTCAGTACTGTGTTGTGCTAACTCCTAAATAACTTCCCAGGCGTGAGCACGTTATCTGTATGGTCCACATGAACTAGCAGTCTCCTGTTGTGAAAAGCTAATACAAAAGCATGTGATTAAGAGACTGTCTATAGTGGCTTAGAAACGGCCAGACATTTAGAGGTTTAAATGTTATAAAGTATATTAATCTTACCATGTTGGTTGTGCAGAGCTGGGGAATGGGTAGTAAAGGCGTTATCTATCTTTTTAAACAATAACAATTTTTGTGTAGGCTGTCCCTTTAGACCAGAGCTTTCCAAACTTTTTATGTTGGTGACACACTTTTTAGACATACATCATTTCGCGACACGGCAATTAATTCAGTTGTACTAGCAAACAGGAGGTTAAACTAACTTGCTTTAAGAGCTACGGACACATACATAAATTATATAATAATAATATGTATTTACAAGTAACAGTATGTATGTGCAAGAATTAAAAAAAAGTTTAATAACACCAATAGCTACTTACTATTTTAATGGGATTTATGAGGTTGATGGGATGAACACAATTTCTGAATATTTGGTGGAATATTATATAAAGACACTCACATTTCATCTTCAAGCATTTTTAAGCTTCCACTTCCTATCCATATATCAAGAGCAGGAGCAGCAATGCACTACTGGGAGCTAGCTGCAAAAAAACCCTCTGACTTCAGCTCAGCGTTTAAGCTGCCACCCTCAGAGCTCCGTGAGCCCTACTGACTACTGCCCGCGCTGCAAACACACTGCTGTCACACTCACTGACTACACATGCAGTCACAAGCCAATTAAGGAGACTACACGAGCAGTCAGGAGCCACTGTACCGCTAAAGCCGCCAATGGGAATAGTTTCAGTTCCCACTGAGCTGAGCCAATTGGTTAAGATGATCTGTGACCCACTAGGTATCAATCATGTGTCAACCATGTAATATGCATAGCAGGCAGGCGGAAAGTCAGAAACCAAAAAAAAAATTTTTTTTTAAATTAAATTTAAAAAAAATTGTGCTGAAGCAGGGACACACCTACATACTGCTGCCGACACACTAGTGCGTCCCGACACACAGTTTGGAAAGCACTGCTTTAGACTTTTTGCTTAGAATATGAAGATATTGGACAGTGTTGGTAGTATTCCATACAATGCGTATTTACATGCTTTTATGGACATGAATGCTTATAATGCGATTTCAACTCAAAAGTGATTCATGAAAATATAATCCTAACATTTTGAATCACAGATCAGTGAAAACTGATTGTATCAAATATATGTTTATCTTTAAGGATTGTTTGGTGGATGAAGCTGGCTGTTTTACTGCAGATGCTGGAACAGAACTAGAAAGCAAACCTGTGCTCAGTGATGGAAATGAGGCTGGTAAGTAATTAATATTAGTTTTCAGCAGGTAAAATCTTTGAACTGATCAGTGACAGCTGGTTAGTAAGATATTAGTTTGGCATTACTGTTATTAATATTTGTCCCTTAATTATAGAGTTTTATCTTTTAGATAGCAATTAAATTATGCTTTAGTATCTGAGGTTTTGTAGGCAAAACTACAATGCTGACATTTTGTTTGTTAATGCTGTAAAATAAAGTTGTACACACATGTAAGCATACACTTAAAGGACTATTAAATACAGTAGAATTGCATAATCAACAAATGAGTAGTAGTTTGTTTTTTTTTTTGGCAAATTTCAAAGTGAGTTCCATTTTCCTTCCCTTCCCATCATATGACAGCCATCGACCAATCACAAAATGCTTATACACTGTAACTTCTTGTACATGCTCATTAGTAGGCGGTGCCTCAGAAAATGTGCATATAAAAAGAATGTGCACAATTTTAAATGGAAGTGAATTGGAAAGTTGTTTACAATAGCATGCTCTATCTGAATCATGAACATTTAAAGGGACATAAAACCCCAAATGTTTCTTTCTTAATTCAGATAGAGAATACAATTTTAAACAACTTTCCAGTTTTCTTCTATTATTTTATTTGCTTCCTTCTCTTGTTAACCTTTGCTGAAAAGTTTATATTGGCAAGTTCAGGAGCAGCAAAGAACCTAGGTTCTAGCTGCTGATTGGTGGCTGCATATATATACCGATTGTCATTGGCTCCCCCATGTGTTCAGTTAGAAACCAGTAGTGCATTGCTGCTCATTCAACAAATTATATCAAGAGAATTAAACAAATGAGATAATAGAAGTAAATTAGAAAGTTGTTTAAAATTGTATTCTCTATCTAAATCATTAAAGAACAAATTTGGGTTTCATATACCTTTAAGTTTGACTTTAGCATTCTTTTAAATTGAAAATGGATTTCAGAATTCAACTTTCTGAAATTCAGAGCATTAAATTATAAAAAAAACATTTTTTTTAACTTTTGTTATCAAATTTACCTTTTTCTCTTTGTATGCTTTGTTGAAACGTATCTCCTTTCCATGAGGGTATACTGAGATAGGCTTATGAGCGTGCACGTGTCTTGAGCAATGTATGGAAGCTGTGTTTTTACAGTGTTCTGTAACAATGTTATACATATATTGTGCTCTTCTTAGTTATGCATAAAACACCACTAAATACAGCAAAATTGCATAATTAACAAGTGCATAATGGAAAAAAAATTTCTTCCATTTGCTGGCCTCCTGTATCATGTGACATAACAATTATAATCCAGCACTAGAGTAGCAAGGTGTGCACGCCAACAGGTCACTGCTCACCTATAACAACAGTGTGAAGTCCAACAATAGGCAGCACCACCTTAGTTTTGCAGAAATTCTCTCTTTATTTATTTCTTTAAGCAGGAGTGGGTACAAAAGAAAAGCAGACTACGTTTCGGGTCACATACCCTTAACACAACACATGTAGCATTGCAGGTGAAATAACCACTAATAAAAAAAACCTTTTACCTGTTATAGGATGATAAAGCTTTATCATCCTATAACAGGTAAAGGTTTTTCATTAGTGGTTATTTCACCTGCAATACTACATTTGTTGTGTACCTGATTAAGTGCCCGTGTGCCAACATTTATATTGGTAAAAAGACACAAAGGGCAAGAGCCAGGATGGTGCAATACAAGTCAAGCATTGGAAGGGGAGATAAAGAAGTCCCTGTCGCCTGTCACATTTTAGAGGCAGGTCACTCAATTTCACAGTTAAGATTCCAAATCATAGACTGGGTCCCTATACCCAGGAGAGGTAGGAATAGGGAACTGTTATTAAAAAGAAAATATTTTTTTTGGATCTATACATTGGACACCTTAAGTCCAAAGGGTATGAATAGAGATTTTGATTTAAAGTGAAGGTAAAGTTTAAATGTTGGTTCAACAGAATTAAAATTAAGATTCAAATTAATTATGACTTTCATTCATCAAATTGCTTACAAATTGTCCAAAACGAAGTTTTACCTCTTTTAAAATCTTCAGATCGCATTCGGCAATATCAACCCGTTTTTCTTGCATATTCCTACTTCCTTATTACGTAATTCTTTCTTCCAATTGAAAGCCTGGCCGTTAGGCGGCCGTGACACAACGTCATTTTAACATTGGCCCATCTGCGCATGCGTCGGCCCATGCGTTCCTTGTAACAAGCATATCCGATTTCACAATGCTCGTGAACGATTCGCGCTGAGGAAGACGCCTGCGCATTGGAGCCGAGCAGATTAGTCAATCACATGCGCATTGCGGGTCGCATTCTTAAATCGCGCATGCGCAAATGGTCTGGATCGTTGTGAACGCGGGTGGGACCGCTCTATACGTAAAGACTGAGAAAGCAGGAAGAATGAGATGGGAGGAGTCTGGACGCAAATGGCTCAATAAAAAGTTAGTAAAAAAAACAAACAATATATTAACATTTTTTATTAAAACAAATATGGCGATTATGTTTATATACATTGGGATAATGAGATGCTGTGTTTCAAATGTTCAAAATTAACTTTCACTTTATGCTTGTTTTTGTAATGGATTTTTTCAAGCTGCCTTCATTCTGTATATACAGGTAGCCCTCAGTTTATGCCGGGGTTAGGTTCCAGAAGGAATGGTTGTAAATCGAAACCGTTGTAAATTGAAACCCAGTTTATAATGTAAGTCAATGGGAAGTGAGGGAGTTAGGTTCCAGGCCCCTCTCAAAATTGGTATAAGTAACACCTAATGCATTATTTTTAAAGCTTTGAAATGAAGACGTTACATGTTAAACAGCATTATAAATCTAATAAAATTATCACACAACACAGAATATATAATTAAACTAAGTTAAATGAACAAAAACATTTGCTGAACAGCATTATAAACCTAATAAAATAATCACACAACACAGACTTTACTTGCATTTTTCTGCAAACAGTTCTTTCTATGCATTCCAATCTGGACTGATTTATAGACAGTAAGATCTTGTTCCTATGCAAGCTGCTCGATAGCTCAGGTCTAGTTAAACTGCTTAATTTCAGCTTGCTTGGCTTGCATATCTTTGCTGCAACACAAGCGGACAGCTCCACCTACTGGCTATTTTAATCAATGCACTGCTTCTCAATGCTTTTCAATAGCAGTCACATGACTGAAAAAAAGGTTGTTATTCTGAAACGGTGCAAATTGAACCGTTGTAAACCGAGGGCCATGTGTATATGTGTGTTCTATATATTTGTGTTCTATATTTGTGTTTTTTTATTTTTTTTTAAATGAGATTATACTCCAGTAGAGGGAGCTCTTCTTAACCAATAATGAGTAATAGGAAAGAAGGAGTTAAATGGGAGGAGTTTTGCTCACCGGTCCTGTATAAGGTATTTAAAGTTGTTAAAGGGACAGCCAACACCAGAATGTTTGTTGTTTAAAAAGATAGACAATCCCATTATTTCCCATTCCCCAGTTTTGCATAACAAACACTGTTAAAATAATACAAGTTATACCTCTGTAATTACCCTGTATCTAAGCCTCTACAGACTGCCCCCTCATTTCAGTTCATTTGGCATACTTGCATTTTAGCCAATCAGTGCTCACTCCTCGGTAAATTCATGTGCGTGAACTCAATGTTATCTATGTGAAACACATGAACTAATGCCCTCTAGTGGGGAAACATTGTCAAAATGCTTTCAGAGTCTAAGAAATTAGGTCTAAGAAATTAGCATATGAACCTCCTAGGTTTAGCTTTCAACTATGAATACCAAGAGAACAAAGCTAAATTGGGAAGTTGTTTAAAATTGCATTCCTTATCTGAATCATGAAAGTTTTTTTTGGACTTGACTGTCCCTTTAAGGTACACATGTATAACTGATATGACTATGGGTATGTAACCCAAAACCTAGTCTGCTTTTCTTTTGTACCCACTCCTGCTTTAAAGAGAGAAATAAAAAGAGCATTTCTGCAAAACAAAGGTGGTGCTGTCTATTCTTGGACTTCACACTGTATCATGTGACACACATCAGCCAATTACAGACTAATATACGTATTTGCATAGAAGCACGGCTTCACATTCTATGCTTTCTGTCATGGCTGTCATGGTTTTAATGGTTATGGAATAATCTGTGGACATTTTATCTTAACTGCCTGTGAGTGAATTGTGCTTTGGACCCTTTTGTGTATCTAGTATACGTATACCCTGTGAGTTTGTGCACAGGCTCAGTAGGATCTTGTTCCCCAGAAAGAGTGAATATAAAAAGACTGCACAATTTGACAATGGAAGCAAATTGGTAAGTCTCTTAAAACTGCATGCTCTATCTGAATCATGAAAGTTTAATTTTGGCTGCTACGTTTAAACAAAGGATACCAATAAAAAAAAAGGATATGACAGTAGGAATACATTGGAAAGGTTTTTTTTGTATTTAAACAAAAAAACTCATGTGAATAATTAAATAATTAAACTTAATTTTGAACTTAATTTTGTGCACTTTTATGATACATATTATGATAGGGGGTCTTTTTTAATGGAATGTCGTAGGATAATTTTTTTGTGATGCATATTAATTATGTCAGGGTATCTGTGAATGTCATTAGACAATACATATATATATATAAAAAAGTATGCAACCTATCAAATATTAAATTTGAGCATGCTCATTTTATTGTGTATTGCAATCCTGAGGTCAGACATGAGATGCCTTTTCCTGATTACAGAACATCTGAGAACAAAGGAATTGTTTTCAAAGATCGCCTATCAGATCACTACTGACCTCCATAGCTGCTCAATACATCTTAGAGAAAACAAAAGGGATGATACAATTGTTCAATTAGTGAAGATAGATAATAAACATTTAGCCTTTGAAGCTCATAGCTCCATATGGGGTCATTACATGGGTCTGATAATTACCCAAGCCTGGATGCATCCTAGGGTGTTGGAGACAAGATTCTCTACATAAGTCAGATATACAAACAAAATTCTGAGGATATAGTAATTAGCACAGACCTGTTAATTGCCTTTTAACCTCAGATACACAAAGAATCTGAACACAAGTTACCTACAGACATATGGGAAGTTGAAAGCCTAAGAATCAAGATTTCAGAATATCTTAACCTATGTACTTTTGATAACAAATTATCTACATAGCTCTTAGATAAATTAATGTATACCTAGAAAGTCATATAAATGATTTGTCTATAATTTTCAAATCTATTTAAAATACTCAAATAACATATATTTATATATATATACAGTAAATTGTCCCATTAATTATATATACATTTTTGTTTTTCATGCACTCAAAATAACACTATCAAGAGATGTACATTGTGGGCTATATTTATATTGAAAAGGAATGAGACTCCAATAAGGATATTTTAACATAGAATTGATAATATACTCGTGTTTGATCTCCAATTATATATATTCAATTATATTAAATGGGATATATATGTTGACCAGATAAGTTTATTCATACAATAAATTATAGTATATTAAATAAACATTTTAAGGTGTTATATTTAAACTGCCACAATAATTGATGGTGAGACTGCATTTCTGGTTGTCTGCTGCCATCTAGTGGTTTGTGGGAGAGTTGCAACCAAAGGGAATTATAGTGTCAAATGAGCATATGTTCCCAGTAAACCAATCAGGGACAAGCTCCGTTAAGGGCCTATCAAGAGACAAGCTCCGAAGGGCCTATCAGACAAGTTTCAGTAAGTGCGCATCCCATATTCACCAATGATTAGAATAAAAAGGGATGGGGTATGTCACGTGATATAGCCTCATGCAAAGGAATAGAAGTGGTCTTTTGCTTGCTAAAATTTTGACTGATATTCTTGTTGCCTTTTTGGGACACAGTCTCTATAAAGCAAATCTGGGCCTAACTTAATTATCCATATTGCAAAAATACCTCTTAATTTATGAGGTGAACTGGACTTATCTGAAAAAAAATTAACATTCAATTTGGTGTAACTGGTAACGTATAAAAGGTTGTTTCATACTTTTATATTTAAATCAAAGGTATCTTGTTACTGTTAAAGGGACATGAAACCCAACATTTTTCTTTCGTGATTCAGATAGAGAATACAGTTTTAAACAACTTTCCAATTTACTTCTATTATTTAATTTCCTTCTCTTCTTATCCTTTACTAAAAGGTTTATCTAGGTAAGCTTAGGAGCAGCAAAGAACCTAGCTTCTAGCTGCTGATTGGTGACTGCATGTATATAGCGATTGTCATTGGCTCACCCATGTGTTCATGTTAGAAACCATTAGTGCATTGCTGCTTCTTCGACAACTGATACCAAGAGAATGAAACAAATTAGATTATAGAAGTAAATTAGAAAGTTGTTTAAAATTGTATTCTCTATCAGAATAATGAAAGAAAATGTTTGGGTTTCATGTCCCTTTAAATTGCAGCTAATAATTTAAAGAACATATTTGGGGTTTTAAGTTATATCCATAGTCCTGTGTAGTTTGAACTAGTCACAAATGTTAAATAATTTTACTTGCTAGATAAAGGTCTTTTGTATTTTATATCACTAAGTCAGGCTTATTATTGCTATATATATATCTATATTTTAGAATTTGCCTTATTGTAGCTAAATAAGAGGTTATTTTGGCTCAGATAAATTGGCATATCAATTGGATGTTAAAGTATCTTGGTATATTGTTTATCTAAACGCGGTGAAGTTAGCGGTCCATATTCTGGTATTTTATTGTGGTATTTTAATACGATTCATTGTGAGTAAGGTTAATTTAAAAGGTGTATATATATATATATATATATATATATATATATATTATTATGACCTGTGTTATAGAATATTATAACGGAATAAACATGTATAATTGATTCAAAGCTAGTCTCTACTTAATATATTTCAATGTGTTTATAAATTTAACTAATCTCAAGAATTTAGGAATAAATATTAATTTCAATTGTTCCGTTTATACATTTTAATTGGAGGTTATTTTAAAGAATAATATAAATAAGTTGTATTTATAACCCTGGTATATATTGACAAATAACAGCAATTAAGTTTTTTTTTTTTTTGCATAAAAATATTAGGTAAAAGTAGTTTTACGTTTAAGCTGAGTGAGCAGCAAATGTACATTTCTCACTGTACACATGTATATATTGTTTCCATAGGCTAGAACTGTCTGTGGTTGTACAAACACTCAACATTTTAGGACTATATTTGTAATGTAACCAAATGGAATTTGTTTTGTTTGCAGTCATACAGATGCTCCTCGGCTCAAAGAATCTGTTAAAAGAAGAGAGTTTTGTGCATAGTTACCCATATGACTGGAGGACCAAGAAACCCGTAATCATCCGTGCCAGCAAACAGTGGTTTGTCAATACGGCTAACATTAAAGCCAAGGCACAGGTAAAACATCTTTTTTTTTTACTTAATAGCAAAAAATAAAACTTGATCATGTAAGACTGCAAAATGATTGTGAATGATTCTGAAGTTGCATTAATAATTACATAGGAAATCTAAATTTGAATATTATACAGATGTTCCATAATGATAGCACAATACACGTTTTGAAAAAGGGATAACAAGTCATTATTATGAAAATACTTAATTGAATAAATGCAGATGGATAGCTGCGTAATACAGGTACAAATCCCCAAATCCGGAAAATTCCAAAATCCAAACTTATTTTGAAGTCCAAACTTTTAAAAAAAATGTTTAGAATACACAAATGTTTGTATTAGTTATCAACAATTAATAGTATTTGTTTTAAATTACAAATAGTTACCCTAGTAGATAACATAGAGAAAAATTAAAGGGACACTAAACCCCAAAATTTTCTTTCCTGATTCAAGTAGAGAATACAATTTTAACCAACATTCCAATCTACTTGTATTATCTAATTTGCTTCATTCCATAGATATCCATTATTGAAGAAATAGCAATGCACATGTGTGAGCCAATCACACAAGGCATCTATGTGCAACAACCAATCAGCAGCTACTGAGCCTATCTAGATATGCTTTTCAGCAAAGAATGTCAAGAGAATTAAGCAAATTAGATAATAGAAGTAAATTAGAAAGTTGTTTAAATTGTATGCTCTTTCTAAATCATGAAAGAAAAAATGTGGGTTTCATGTCCCTTTAAGGTTCTTTCCCTTTATAACAAAAAAAAAAAAGGGCATGTAGTGTGTATCATTAAATATAACCTAAATTCATTGTTCAAACCCGGGATACAGCCATTCGCCTCTTAAGTTTTCTTCCAATGTGAAAATCTAATAAATAAATGCTAATAAGGTGGTTCTTTTTACTAAGTTAGGTTTTCTTCCGAAGGTGGTTTTGGATAGAAGTATTTGTCAAGAAATTGTTGTTCTTTCTCTATGTTCTTATCCATCTTCTCATAAGGAACGCTTGCTGCACAACTTGGATTTTGTGCGTGCTTTAAAATTCTACCTACAGGCATCTCTGGATTTTCGCCAGTCTTCTGCCCTGTTTGTTTGTTTTCTTTGGAAAGCGTACAGGTCAGAAAGCTACTACTACTTCTCTTTCTCTCTGGTTGAGAAGTATAATTCATTTTGCTTATGAGACTGCTGTTCAGCAGTCTCCTGAGAGAATTACAGCTCATTCCATGTGGGCTGTTTCCTCTTCTTAGGCTTTCAAAATTGAAGCTTCTGTGGAACAAATTTGCAGGGCTGCAAATTGGTACTCTCTGCATACTTTCTTCTACAAGATACGACAAGTCCACGGATTCATCCTTTACTTGTGGGATATTATCCTCCTGCTAACAGGAAGTGGCAAAGAGCACCACAGCAGAGCTGTCTATATAGTTCCTCACTTAGCTCCACCCCCCAGTCATTCTCTTTGCCTACTCTAAGTACTAGGAAGCGTAAAGTGAAAGAGGTGATAAAATGTTAGTTTTTAATTTCTTCAAGCAAGAGTTTTTTGTTTTAAATGGTACCGGTGTGTACTATTTACTCTCAGGCAGCAGATGGATGAAGACTTCTGCCTGGAGGATGATGATCTTAGCATTTGTAACTAAGATCCAGTGCTGTTCCCACAGAGGCTGAGGGGTACAAGAAACTTCAGTGTGAGGAACGTTTTCATGCTATATAGCAGTGAGGTATGTTCAGTCATTTTTTCTGGAGAGACTGTGTATTTCAGAAAGGCTGACAGTATCCCCATGAGGGTAAGGGTAAGCAGTAATCCTAAGAGCTATAGAAAGGCATTACTAAGCTTGCATAAGGGGCTAATTAAAAATGGTTGACACTGAGTTTTGAATGTTTGTGGGCAAACGTTTTCTGAACTGGGAGTGCTGTTAATGTTTTGTGGGCAATAACGTTTTTTGGGCAACTTTATTGAGGGTACACTTGGCTTATTTTTTGGGTCTCAGAACCCACATCGCTCTGGTGCGGTTCTTTAAGGCTGTAGAGACATAGAGTGAGATGGGTGGGGCCTATTTTCGCCCCTCAGATGCGCAGTTGTTTTCACTCAGCAAGCTCCAACTCCTGAGGGCCCTTGTGGATGTTTTGGGCCAAATAGAAGCTTTAACCCCATATTTACTATCCCTGAGGGCAGGTAGGAGCCACAGCAGGGCTGTGGCAAGGTGCTGGGGGTGTTTTTTCCGGATTTAGGCCTAATATCAATCCGGTTTGCACAATAAAGGGTTAAATGTTAAATTTTCTTGTGGGGCAAACTTAACTACATATATTGAGTCTGCTATCAAAAATTTGAAAAATTTGGTGCATTTTAAAGCAGTTTTGCAGAACGTGTATGTTTTTTTTTTCTTAAAAGCGCAGTACAGTTTTTTTTAAGATTGTTGTTTTTTTCACTAAATAAAGGGTTTTCATGCTTGTTTGTAGTCATTACTAGCCTGTTCAACATGTCTGACATTGAGGAAAGTCATTGTTCAATATGTTTAGAAGCCATTGTGGAACCCCCACTTAGAATGTGTCCCTCATGCACTGAAAGCTCAATAAATTGCAAAGAACATATTTTAGCTACTAAAAGTATGTCGCAGGATGATTCTCAGTCAGAAGGGAATCAGGTTATGACATCTAATTCTCCCCAAGTGTCACAACCATTAACGCCCGCACAAGCGACGCCAAGTACTTCTAGTGCGTCTAATTCTTTCACCCTGCAAGATATGGCCGCAGTTATGAATACTACCCTCACAGAGGTTTTATCTAAGCTGCCTGGGTTGCAGGGGAAGCGCAGTAGGTCTGGTGTGAGAACAAATGCTGAGCCCTCTGACGCTTTATTAGAACATTGTGAGGGTACATCGGATATGGCTGAGTTGGGGGTGAGGGATTTGCTGTCTGAGGGAGAGGTTTCTGATTCAGGAAAGATGTTCCCTCAGATAGACTCAGATATGACGGCTTTTAAATTTAAACTAGAACACCTCCACTTATTGCTCAGGGAGGTTTTAGCGACTCTGGATGATTGTGACCCTATTGTAGTTTCAGAGAAATTGTGTAAAATGGACAGATTTCTAGAGGTACCTGCTTACACTGATGTTTTTCGGGTCCCTAAGAGGATTTCGGACATTGCAACTAAGGAGTGGGATAGACCAGGTATTCCGTTCGCTCCCCCTCCTACTTTTAAGAAAATGTTTCCCATATTAGACACCTTATTAGACACATGCGGGACTCGTGGCAGACGGTCCCTAAGGTGGAGGGAGCTATTTCTACCCTGGCTAAGCGTACAACTATACCTATTGAGGACAGTTGTGCTTTCAAAGATCCTATGGATAAAAAATTAGAGGGTCTCCTAAAGAAAATATTTGTTCATCAGGGTTTTCTTCTCCAACCTATAGCGTGCATTGTTCCCGTAACTACTGCAGCTGCTTTTTGGTTCGAGGCTCTGGAGGAGGCTCTTCAGGTTGAGACCCCATTAGATGATATTCTGGATAGAATTAGGGCTCTCAAGCTAGCTAATTCTTTCATTACAGATGGCGCTTTTCAACTGGCTAAATTAGCGGCAAAGAATTCAGGTTTTGCCATTTTAGCGCGTAGAGCGTTATGGCTTAAGTCCTGGTCTGCTGATGTGTCATCAAAATCTAAGCTTTTAGCCATCCCTTTCAAGGGTAAGACCCTATTCGGGCCTGAACTGAAAGAGATCATTTCAGACATCACTGGAGGGAAAGGCCATGCCCTTCCTCAGGATAAGACAAATAAGATGAGGACCAAACAAAATAATTTTCGTTCTACCTCTTCCCCTGCTGCAAAGCAAGAGGGGAATTTTGCTCAATCCAAGTCAGTCTGGAGACCTAACCAGACTTGGAACAAAGGTAAACAGGCCAAGAAGCCCGCTGCTGCCACCAAGACAGCATGAAGGGTTAGCCCCCGATCCGGGACCGGATCTAGTAGGGGGCAGACTTTGCTCAGGCTTGGGCAAGAGGCGTTCAGGACTCATGGGCTTTAGAAATCATAACCCAGGGGTATCTTCTAGATTTCAAAGATTCTCCTCCAAGGGGGGGATTCCATCTTTCTCAATTGTCTGTAAACCAGACAAAAAGAGAGGCGTTCTTACGCTGTGTAGAAGACCTATATACCATGGGAGTGATCTGCCCAGTTCCGAAAACAGAACAGGGGCAGGGGTTCTACTCCAATCTGTTTGTGGTTCCCAAAAAAGAGGGAACCTTCAGACCAATTTTAGATTTCAAGATCCTAAACAAATTCCTCAGAGTCCCATATTTCAAGATGGAGACCATTCGGACTATTTTACCAATGATCCCGGAGGGTCAATATATGACCACCGTGGACTTAAAGGATGCGTATCTACACATCCCTATCCAAAAGATCATCACCAGTTCCTCAGGTTCGCCTTTCTGGACAAGCATTACCAGTTTGTAGCTCTTCCCTTCGGGTTTGCCACAGCTCCCAGAATTTTCACAAAGGTGCTAGGGTCCCTTCTCGCGGTTCTAAGGCCGCGGGGCATAGCAATGGCGCCTTATCTGGACAATATCTTAATTCAGGCAACGACTTACCAACTAGCCAAGTCTCACACGGACATCGTGTTGGCTTTTCTAAGATCTCACGGGTGGAAGGTGAACGTAAAAAAAGAGTTTGCTTATCCCTCTCACAAGAGTTCCATTCCTGGGAACTCTGATAGATTCAGTGGACATGAAAATTTTTCTGATGGAGGTCAGGAAATCAAAGATTTTAACCACCTGCCGAGCTCTTCATTCCATTCCTTGGCCGTCAGTGGCTCAGTGTATGGAGGTAATCGGACTAATGGTAGCGGCAATGGACATAGTTCCGTTTGCTCGCTTGCATCTCAGACCACTGCAACTATGCATGCTCAATCAGTGGAATGGGGATTATGCAGATTTATCTCCTCAGATATATCTGGATCAAGAGACCAGAGACTCTCTTCTTTGGTGGTTGTCACAGGATCATCTGTCCCAGGGAATGTGTTTCCGCAGGCCAGCGTGGGTTATAGTGATGACGGACGCCAGCCTATTCGGCTGGGGTGCAGTCTGGAATTCCCTGAAAGCACATGGTTTGTGGACTCAGGAGGAGGCTCTCCTCCCGATAAATATTCTAGAACTGAGAGCGATATTCAACGCGCTTCAGGCGTGGCCTCAGCTGGCTTCGGCCAGATTCATAAGATTCCAGTCGGACAATATTACGACTGTAGCATATATCAATCATCAGGGGGGAACAAAGAGTTCTCTAGCGATGATAGAGGTTACCAAAATAATTTGATGGGCAGAGACTCACTCTTGCCATCTATCAGCAATCTATATCCCAGGAGTGGAGAACTGGGAAGCGGATTTTCTAAGTCGTCAGACTTTTCATCCGGGGGAGTGGGAACTCCATCCGGAGGTGTTTGCACAATTGATTCAGCAATGGGGCACACCAGAATTGGATCTGATGGCGTCTCGTCAGAACGCCAAACTTCCTTGTTACGGGTCCAGGTCAAGGGATCCTCAGGCAGTACTGATAGATGTTCTGGCAGTACCCTGGTCGTTCAACCTGGCTTATGTGTTTGCTCCATTTCCTCTCCTTCCTCATTTGATTGCCAGAATCAAACAGGAGAGAGCTTCTGTGATTTTGATAGCACCTGCGTGGCCACGCAGGACTTGGTATGCAGACCTGGTGGACATGTCATCTCTTCCACCATGGACTCTGCCACTGAGACAGGACCTTCTGATTCAAGGTCCGTTCCAGCATCCAAATCTAATTTCTTCGGCTGACTGCTTGGAGATTGAACGCTTGATTTTATCCAAGCGGGGTTTCTCTGAGTCGGTCATAGATACCTTGATTCAGGCTCGAAAGCCTGTCACTAGGAAAATATACCATAAGATATGGCGTAAATATCTTTATTGGTGCAAATCCAAAGGCTACTCATGGAGTAAGATCAGGATTCCTAGGATTTTGTCCTTTCTCCAAGAAGGATTGGAGAAGGGGCTATCAGCTAGTTCCTTAAAGGGACAGATATCTGCTTTATCAATTCTGCACAAGCATATGGCAGATGTTCCAGACGTTCAGTCGTTCTGTCAGGCTTTAGTTAGAATCAAGCCTGTGTTTAAACCTGTTGCTCCGCCATGGAGTTTGAATTTAGTTCTTAAAGTTCTTCAAGGGGTTCCGTTTGAACCTATGCATTCCATAGATATTAAGCTTCTATCTTGGAAAGTTCTGTTTTTAGTTGCTATCTCTTCGGCTCGAAGAGTTTCTGAACTATCTGCGTTGCAATGCGACTCGCCTTATCTTGTTTTCCATGCTGATTAGGTGGTTTTGCGTACCAAACCTGGATTCCTTCCTAAGGTTGTTACTAATAGGAATATCATTCAGGAAATTGTTGTTCCTTCTCTGTGTCCTAATCCTTCCTCTAAGAAGGAGCGTCTGTTGCACAACTTGGACGTGGTTCGTGCTTTGAAGTTTTACTTGCAAGCAACCAAGGATCTCCGTCAAACATCTTCTTTGTTTGTTGTCTATTCTGGAAAACGAAGAGGTCAAAAAGCTACGGCTACCTCTCTTTCTTTTTGGCTGAAAAGCATCATCCGTTGGGCATACGAGACTGCTAGACAGCAGCCTCCTGAAAGGATTACAGCTCACTCTACGAGAGCGGTGGCTTCCACATGGGCTTTTAAAAATGATGCTTCTGTTGAACAGATTTGTAAGGCTGCGACTTGGTCTTCGCTTCATACCTTTTCCAAATTTTCCAAATTTGATACTTTTGCTTCTTCGGAGACTATTTCTCTTGTAAGATGTATCGAGTCCACGGATTCATCCATACTTATGGGATATTCTCCTTTCCTACAGGAAGTGGCAGAGAGAGCACCCACAACAGAGCTGTCCATATAGCTCCTCCCTTAGCTCCACCCCCCAGTCATTCTCTCTGCCTGCTTAACTGCTAGGAAGGGCAAAGGGAGTGTGGAGACAAAAATGTTAGTTTTTATTTTCTCAAGCAAAAGTTTATTTTAAATGGTACTGGTGTGTACTATTCACTCTCTGGCTGAAAAGGGATGAAGATTTCTGCAAGGAGGATGATGATCTTAGCATTTTGTAACTAAGATCAACTGCTGTTCTCACAAGGGCTGAAGATTACAGGAAAACTTCAGTTGGGGGAACAGTTTGCAGGCTAAACTGCATTAAGGTATGTTCAGTCTATTTTTTTCTAGACAGACTGTGTTATTTCTAGAAAAGGCTGGCAATATCCCCATGAGGGAAAGGTGAGCTGTATTCAGTAAAAGAGGAATCCAAGCTTACATAAAGGGCTCATAGTTACTGGTGACACTAATAGGAAAAAACGTTTTGGTTTTATTACAAATAAAATGTTTTTTAAGGGTCTTTAAGGGGTCTTTGTGGCTTGTTTAAGGGTTATTAACCCACGTGGCTAGTTTAAGAAACACTCTGTTGTGTTTTTTAGGCCCCATAACATCAAGTGAGGTGGGAGGGGCCTATTTTCATTTGCACAGTTTATTTACCTCAGAAGCATCCAGCTACTTCTCCAGATATTCCTGCTGTATTTGAGGGCTGTAAAGAGGTTTTTTTCCCCCACAAATCGTTCCTAAAGGGCAGGTAGGCGCCACAACAGAGCTGTGGCAAGGTGCTGAACGTTATTTTACCGGTTTTGAAGTTTTTTCAATCCGGTTTTTACATTAAGGGGTTAATCGTTTATTTGCATAGTGGTGCAAAGTTACTAAGGCTTTATGATGCTACTGTAAAAATTTAGTTTTGTTTACTGCTTTTTTACACTATTTTGCAGAGTTTGTGCAGCTTTTTTTCTCTTAAAGGCAAAGTACCATTTTTGTATGTTTAAAGTGTTATTTTCTTTGATTAAAGTGTTTTCCAAGATTGTTTGTTTCATTACTAGCCTGTTTAACATGTCTGACACCAAGGAAAATCCTTGTTCTATGTGTTTAGAAGCCATTGTGGAACCCCCTCTTAGAATGTGTCCCACTTGCACTATAAATTATAAAGAGCATATTTTAGCACTTAAAAATATTGCAATAGATGATTCTCAGTTAGAAGGAAACGAGAGTTTAGCATCTAGCTCTCCCCAAGTGTCACAACCAGTAACGCCCGCACAAGTGACGCCAAGTACCTCTAATGCGTAGAATTCATTTACTTTACAAGACATGGAAATAGTTATGAATAAAACCCTCACAGAGGTTTTCTCTAAACTGCCTGGTTTATAAGGAAAGCGTGACAGCTCTGGGTTAAGAACAAATGCTGAGACGCTTTAGTAGCCGTATCCGATATACCCTCACAATGTTCTGAAGTAGGGGTAAGGGATTTGTTATCTGAGGGAGAGATTTCTGATTCAGGAAAGACGCTCCCTCAGACAGATTCTGATATGACGGCCTTTAAATTTAAGCTTGAACATCTCCGCTTATTGCTCAAGGAGGTATTAGCTACTCTAGACGATTGTGACCCTATAGTGGTCCCAGAGAAATTGTGTAAAATGGAAAGATACTTAGAGGTTCCTGTTTACACTTATGTTTTTCCAGTCCCTAAAAGGATTATGACTATTGTTACTAAGGAGTGGGATAGACCAGGTATTCTGTTCGCTCCCCCTCCTGTTTTTAAGAAAATGTTTCCTATATCTGACACCATACAGGACTTGTGGCGGACTGTTCCTAAGGTGGAGGGAGCTATTTCTACTCTTGCTAAGCGTACAACTATACCTATCAAAGACAGTTGTGCTTTCAAAGATCCTATGGATAAAAAATTAGAAGGTCTCCTAAAGAAAATTTTTGTTCATCAAGGTTTTCTTCCCAAACCTATTGCATGCATTGTTCCTGTAACTACTGCAGCTGCTTTCTGGTTTGAGGCTCTAGAAGAGGCTCTCCAGGTGGAGACTTCATTAGAGGATATAATGGATAGAATTAAGGCCCTTAAGTTGGCTAATTCTTTCATTACAGATGCCGCTTTCCAAATGGCTTAATTAGCGGCAAAGGATTCAGGTTTTGCCATTTTAGCACGCAGGGCGTTATGGCTTAAGTCCTGGTCTGCTGATGTGTCATCAAAATCTAAGTTGTTGAACGTCCCTTTCAAAGGAAAGACCCTATTCGGGCCTACACTGAAAGAAATTATTTCAGACATCACTGGAGGGAAAGGCCATGCCCTCCCTCGGGATAAAACAAATAAGATGAGGACCAAACAAAATAATTTTCGTTCCTTTCGGAACTTCAAAGGTCCCGCTTCAGCTTCCCCTGCAGCAAAGCAAGAGGGGAATTCTGTCCAATCCAAGTCAGTCTGGAGACCTAACCAGGCTTGGAACAAAGGTAAACAGGCCAAGAAGCCTGCTGCTGCCTCTAAGACAGCATGAAGGGGTAGCCCCCGATCCGGGACCGGATCTAGTAGGGGGCAGACTCTCTCTCTCTTCGCTCAGGCTTGGGCAAGAGATGTTCACGATTCTTGGGCTTTAGAAATTGTGTCCCAAGGATATCTTCTGGACTTCAAAGACTCCCCCCCCCCAAGGGGGAGATTTCCCATTTCTCAATTGTCTGCAAACCAGACAAAGAGAGAGGCGTTCTTACGCTGTGTAGAAGACCTACATACCATGGGAGTGATCCGCCCAGTTCCAAGAGCGGAACAAGGGCTAGGTTTTTACTCCAACCTGTTTGTGGTTCCCAAAAAAGAGGGAACTTTCAGACCGATCTTGGATCTCAAAATTCTAAACAAATTCCTCAGAGTACCATCTTTCAAGATGGAGACTATTCGGACTATTCTTCCTCTGATCCAGGAGGGTCAATATATGACTACCGGGGATTTAAAGGATGCGTATCTACACATCCCTATTCACAGAGATCATCATCAATTCCTCAGATTCGCCTTTCTGGACAGGCATTACCAGTTTGTGGCCCTTCCTTTCGGGTTGGCCACGGCTCCCAGAATTTTCACAAAGGTGCTAGGGTCCCTTTTGGCGGTTCTAAGACAGCAGGGTATAGCAGTGGCGCCTTATCTAGATGACATCTTAATTCAGGCGTCGACTTTCCAGCTAGCCAAGTCTCACACGGACATCGTGTTGGCTTTTCTGAGATCTCACGGATGGAAGGTGAACATAAAAAAGAGTTCTCTCGTCCCTCTCACAAGAGTTTCCTTCCCAGGGACTCTGATAGACTCGGTAGAAATGAAAATATTTCTGACAGAGGTCAGAAAATCAAAACTTTTAATCACTTGCGAGCTCTTCATTCCATTCCTCGGCCATCAGTGGCTCAGTGTATGGAGGTAATCGGACTCATGGTAGCGGCAATGGACATAGTTCCTTATGCCCGCCTACACCTCAGACCACTGCAACTATGCATGCTCAACAGTGGAATGGGGATTATGCAGATTTATCTTTTCAACTGTATCTGGACCAAGAGACCAGAGATTCTCTTCTCTGGTGGTTGTCTCAGGACCACCTTTCTCAGGGAATGTGTTTCCGCAGGCCAGAGTGGCTCATAGTAACGACAGATGCCAGCCTGCTAGGCTGGGGTGCAGTCTGGAAATCCCTGAAAGCACAGGGCTTATGGTCTCGGGAGGAATCTCTCCTCCCGATAAACATTCTAGAACTGAGAGCGATATTCAATGCGCTTCAGGCATGGCCTCAGCTAGCTGCGGCCAAATTCATCAGATTTCAGTCGGACAACATCATGACTGTAGCCTATATCAATCATCAAGGAGGAACACGGAGTTCTGTAGCGATGATGGAGGTAACCAAAATAATCCGATGGGCGGAGGATCACTCTTGCCATCTCTCAGCAATCCATATCCCAGGGGTAGAGAACTGGGAGGCAGGTTTCCTAAGTCGTCAGACTTTTCATCCGGGGGAGTGGGAACTCCATCCGGAGGTATTTGCTCAGCTGACTCAGCTATGGGGCACACCAGAATTGGATCTGATGGTGTCCCGACAGAACGCCAAACTTCCTTGTTACGGGTCCAGGTCCCGGGATCCCCAGGCGGTACTGATAGATGCTCTAGCAGTGCCCTGGTCCTTCAATCTGGCTTATGTATTTCCACCGTTTCCTCTCCTCCCACGTCTGGTTGCCAGAATCGAGCAGGAGAGAGCTTCTGTAATTCTGATAGCGCCTGCGTGGCCACGCAGGACTTGTTATGCAGACCTGGTGGACATGTCATCTGTACTCTGGACTCTGCCAATGAGGCAGGACCTTCTAATCCAAGGTCCAGTCAAGCATCCAAATCTAACTTCTCTGCGTCTGACTGTTTGGAGATTGAACGCCTGATTCTATCAAAGCGTGGTTTCTCTGAGTATTTCATTGATACCCTGATTCAGGCTAGAAAGCCTGTCACCAGGAAAATCTATCATAAGATTTGGCGCAGATATCTTTGTTGGTGTGAATCCAAGGGTTACTCATGGAGTAAGATTAGGATTCCTAGAATTTTGTCCTTTCTCCAAGAAGGATTGGAGAAGGGATTATCAGTTAGTTCCTTAAAAGGACAAATATCTGCTTTGTCTATTCTTTTACACAAACGTCTGGCAGATGTCCCAGACGTTCAAGCGTTTAGTCAGGCCTTGGTCAGGATCAAGCCTGTATTTAAACCTGTTGCTCCACCATGGAGCTTAAATTTGGTTCTTAGTGTTCCTCAAGGGGTTCCGTTTGAACCTATGCATTCCATAGATATTAAGCTTCTGTCTTGGAAAGTTTTGTTTTTAGTAGCTATCTCTTCGGCTCGAAGAGTTTCTGAGTTATCTGCTTTACAGTGTGACTCACCTTACCTAGTTTTCCATGCAGATAAGGTGGTTTTGCGTACCAAACCTGGGTTTCTTCCTAAGGTTGTTTCTAATAGGAATATCAATCAGGAGATTGTTGTTCCTTCTCTGTGTCCTAATCCTTCATCAAAGAAGGAACGTCTGTTGCACAATCTTGATGTGGTTCGTGCTTTAAAGTTCTACTTACAAGCATCTAAAGATTTCCGTCAAACATCTTCATTGTTTGTTGTTTATTCTGGTTAACGGAGAGGTCAAAAGGCTACGGCTACCTCTCTTTCCTTTTGGCTGAAAAGCTTCATCCGTTTGGCTTATGAGACTGCTGGCCAGCAGCCTCCTGAAAGAATTGCTGCTCATTCTACTAGAGCAGTGGCTTCCACATGGGCTTTTAAAAATGAGGCTTCTGTTGAACAGATTTGTAAGGCGGCGACTTGGTCTTCGCTTCATACTTTTTCCAAATTTGATACTTTTGCTTCTTCGGAGGCTATTTTTGGGAGAACGGTTCTACAAGCAGTGGTGCCTTCCGTTTAAGGTACCTGTCTTGTCCCTCCTTTCATCCGTGTCCTAAAGCTTTGGTATTGGTATCCCATAAGTATGGATGAATCCGTGGACTCGATACATCTTACAAGAGAAAACAGAATTTATGCTTACCTGATAAATTTCTTTCTCTTGTGATGTATCAAGTCCATGGCCCGTCCTGTCTATTTAATACAGGTAGTATATTTTTATTTAAACAACTTCAGTCACCACTGCACCCTATAGTTTCTCCTTTTTCTTCCTAGCCTTCGGTCGAATGACTGGGGGGTGGAGCTAAGGGAGGAGCTATATGGACAGCTCTGCTGTGGATGCTCTCTCTGCCACTTCCTGTAGGGAAGGAGAATATCCCATAAGTATGGATGAATCCGTGGACTCGATACATCATAAGAGAAAGAAATTTATCAGGTACGCATGAATTCTGTTTTTTGGGAGAAAAGTTCTTCAAGCAGTGGTGCCTTCTGTTTAACCATCTGTCTTGTCACTCCCGTTCATCCGTGTCCTGTAGCTTTGGTATTGTATCCCACAAGTAAAGGATGAATCCGTGGACTCATCGTACCTTATAGAAAAAAATTAAATTTATGCTTACTTGATAAATGAATTTCTTCTATGGTACGACAAGTCCACGGCCCGCCCTGTCATTTTAAGACAAATTATATTTTTTGAGTTTAAACTTCAGTCACCTCTGCACCTTTTAGTTTCTTCTTTTTCTTCCTGTACCTTCGGTCGAATGACTGGGGGGTGGAGCTAAGGGAGGAGCTATATAGACAGCTCTGCTGTGGTACTCTTTGCCACTTCCTGTTAGCAGGAGGATAATATCCCACAAGTAAAGGATGAATCTGTGTACTCGTCGTACCATAGAAGAAATTAATTTATCAGGTAATCATAAATTTACTTTTTGAATGGCTTGATCATTTTTTTTTGTATATTTATATCCAGTGACTTAATACATTCTTTTCATTTTACAAAAAAATATTTAATATTGGCATCCATTTCCATCTGTGCTTGTTCTAAAAATAGCTGATAGGAAATATTATTCTTAAATTCAGAGAATTTAGGTTCTCTCTTAGATTTCCAATATTTCAATATTAATTTTCTACCAAGGAGAATGCCTGTATTTAATAAGTGTACATTACTACCACTTTTATTATAGGTCGTTAAAAATAGAAATAGAGGTTTACATGACTGTTCAATATTTTGGTTGACCAGAAAGATATTTTCCCCCAAAACCTCTGAATTATAGGACATTGTCAAAAATAATGGAGCATATCTGTGTATCTAAAATTGCATTTTACACATGATAATTTATCCTCCTCTTTTAACCATTGTGACATTTTTTTTTGTATGATAAGTCTGATATAATATCTTAATTTGCTGTTCTTTAAAATATTCTCCCTTCAAAGCTTTAGCTACCCTTTTATTAGAAGTCATCGTTCGGTCAGTCTCATCTTGATCTGAGACATCTCTGCCCCATTTTAACTTAAGATATCTCACATTATTGGGGTCGATCCGATAAAAATCGTCGCCCGCAAAAGCCGGCGACGCCAATATTTGCGCGGGTTTGGTATCACATATACGGCGTAACCTAGAAGTTACGCGCGTATATTTCTGCCGTCGCCCATAGTTTTTTGGGCCATAGGCAGGTATACCAAACCCGCGCAGTTTGGTATCCAATATGCAGCGTAAGGACTTACGTGGCGAAAATGGAGAAAACTTACTCCATTTTCACCTCGCCACAAAAAGCAGCCTTAAGAAGCCTTACGCTGACTATTGGAGCCCCGTAACTCGCTAAACTGGCTGCTAAAATAAACCTAACACCTAACGCATGCGCAATGTCTATCTCCTCCTTCTCAACCGCGATCTGCTAAAATAAACCTATCACCTAACGCATGCGCAATGTCTATCTACCTGTCAACCGCGATCCCCCCCCCCCGAAATCCCTAATAAAGTTATTAACCCCTAAACCGCCGCTCCCGGACCCCGCCGCCATCTACATAAACTAACCCCCTACTGTGAGCCCCTAAAACCGCCGTCATCTACCTTATCTATCCCCTAATTAGAACCCCTTACACCGCTGTCATCTACCTTATCTATCCCCTAATCTGACCCCTTACACCGCCGCCACCTATATAAAAATTATTAACCCCTAATCTAATCCCCCTATACCGCCGCCAGCTATATTAATATTATTAACCCCTAATGTAAGCCCCTTACACCGCCGCCATCTCTATTAAAATGATTAACCCTTTATTTAATCTACCTACCCCGCCGCCAGCTATGTTATCTATATTAACCCTAAGTATATTATAGTTAATATAGGTATTACATTATATATATTAACTATATTAACCCTAATTATATTAGGGTTAATATAGTTACTATAGTATTTATATTAACTATATTAACTCTATCTAACCCTAACACCCCTAACTAAATTTATATTAAATTAATCTAATTCATTTATAAACTAAAATATTCCTATTTAAATCTAAATACTTACCTATAAAATAAACCCTAAGATAGCTACAATATAATTAATAATTACATTGTAGCTATGTTAGGGTTAATATTTATTTTACACGTAAATTGTTAATTATTTTAACTAGGTATAATAGCTATTAAATAGTTATTAACTATTTAATATCTACCTAGTTAAAATAATTACCCAATTACCTGTAAAATAAATCCTAACCTAAGTTACAAATACACCTACACTATCAATAAATTAAATAAACTACAAACATCTATCTAAAAATACAATTAAATTAACTAAACTAAATTACAAAAACAAACAAACACTAAATTACAAAAAATAAAAAAAGATTACAAGATTTTTAAGCTAATTACACCTATTCTAAGCCCCCTAATAAAATAATAAACCCCCAAAATAAAAAAAATTCCCTGCCCTATTCTAAATTAAACAAATTTCAAAGCTCTTTACCTTACCAGCCCTTAAAAGGGCCTTTTGTGGGGCATGCCCCAAAGAATTCAGCTCTTTTGCATACAAATACAATACCCCCCCCCCATTACAACCTACCAGCCACATACCCCTATTCTAAAACCACCCAAACCCCCCTTAAAAAAGCCTAACACTACCCCCCCTGAAGATCTCCCTACCTTGTCTTCACCACACCGGGCCGAACTCCTGATCCGATCCGGGCGATGTCTTCCTCCAATCGGCAAAGAAGAATTCTTCCTCCGGCGATGTCTTCCTCCGGCAACGTCTTCCTCCAAGCGGCGGCATCTTCAATCTTCTTTCTTTGCTCCGCCGCCGCGGAGCATCCATCCCGGACGACTACTTAACTTGGAATGAGGTACCTTTAAATGACGTCATCCAAGATGGCGTACGCCGAATTCCGATTGGCTGATTGGCTGATTCAATCAGCCAATCAGATATTTCTAACTTAATTCCGATTGGCTGATAGAATCCTATCAGCCAATCGGAATTCGGCGGACGCCATCTTGGATGACGTCATTTAAAGGTACCTTATTCCAAGTTCAGTAGTCGTCCGGGATGGATGCTCCGCGGCGGCGGAGCGAAGAAAGAAGATTGAAGATGCCGCCGGAAGAATGAAGACTTTGCTGCCGCTTGGAGGAAGACGTCGCCGGAGGAAGAATTCTTCTTTGCCGCTTGGAGGAAGACATCGCCGGAGGAAGAATTCTTCTTTGCCGCTTGGAGGAAGACATCGCCCGGATCGGATCAGGAGTTCGGCCCGGTGTGGTGAAGACAAGGTAGGGAGATCTTCAGGGGGGGTAGTGTTAGGCTTTTTTAAGGGGGGTTTGGGTGGTTTTAGAATAGGGGTATGTGGGTGGTGGGTTGTAATGGGGGGGGGGTATTGTATTTGTATGCAAAAGAGCTGAATTCTTTGGGGCATGCCCCACAAAAGGCCCTTTTAAGGGCTGGTAAGGTAAAGAGCTTTGAAATTTGTTTAATTTAGAATAGGGCAGGGAATTTTTTTCATTTTGGGGGTTTATTATTTATTAGGGGGCTTAGAATAGGTGTAATTAGCTTAAAAATCTTGTAATCTTTTTTTTATTTTTTGTAATTTAGTGTTTGTTTCTCCAACATAGGTGTGTCCGGTCCACGGCGTCAACCTTACTTGTGGGATATTCTCCTCCCCAACAGGAAATGGCAAAGAGCCCAGCAAAGCTGGCCATATAGTCCCTCCCAGGCTCCGCCTACCCCAGTCATTCTCTTTGCCGTTGCACAGGCAACATCTCCACGGAGATGGCTAAGAGTTTTTTTGGTGTTTAAATGTAGTTTTATTCTTCAATTAAGAGTTTGTTATTTTAAAATAGTGCTGGTATGTACTATTTACTCTGAAACAGAAAAGAGATGAAGATTTCTGTTTGTAAGAGGAAAATGATTTTAGCAACCGTTACTAAAATCGATGGCTATTTCCACACAGGACTGTTGAGATGAATTAACTTCAGTTGGGGGAAACAGTGAGCAGACTTTTGCTGCTTGAGGTATGACACATTTCTAACAAGACTTGGTAATGCTGGAAGCTGTCATTTTCCCTATGGGAACCGGTAAGCCATTTTCTTAGTTTAGTATAAGAATAAAGGGCTTCATTAGGGCTTAAAAAACTGGTAGACATTTTTCTGGGCTAAAACGATTACTTTACTAAGTATATTTGGCAGATTATAACTATTAATAGTTATTATAATCTTGGGGATTGTTTTAAAAAAACGGCAGGCACTGTATTGGACACCTTTTTCACTGGGGGCCTTTTCTAGTCATAGGCAGAGCCTCATTTTCGCGCCACTAATGCGCAGTTGTTTTTGGAAAGCAAGGCATGCAGATGCATGTGTGAGGAGCTAAGAACCACTGAAAAAGCTTATAGAAGGCATCATTTGGTATCGTATTCCCCTCTGGGCTTGGTTGGGTCTCAGCAAAGCAGATACCTGGGACTGTATAGGGGTTAAATGTAAAAACGGCTCCGGTTATTTTAAGGGTTAAAGCTTTCAAATTTGGTGTGGAATACTTTTAAGGCTTTAAGATACTGTGGTGAAATTTTGGTGAATTTTGAACAATTCCTTCATACTTTTCTTTCATGTAATTAACAAGAGTCCATGAGCTAGTGACGTATGGGATATACATTCCTACCAGGAGGGGCAAAGTTTCCCAAACCTTAAAATGCCTATAAATACACCCCTCACCACACCCACAAATCAGTTTTACAAACTTTGCCTCCAAGGGAGGTGGTGAAGTAAGTTTGTGCTAGATTCTACGTTGATATGCGCTCCGCAGCAAGTTGGAGCCCGGTTTTCCTCTCAGCGTGCAGTGAATGTCAGAGGGATGTGAGGAGAGTATTGCCTATTGAATGCAGTGATCTCCTTCTACGGGGTCTATTTCATAAGGTTCTCTGTTATCGGTCGTAGAGATTCATCTCTTACCTCCCTTTTCAGATCGACGATATACTCTTATATTTACCATTTCCTCTACTGATTCTCGTTTCAGTACTGGTTTGGCTTTCTACAAACATGTAGATGAGTGTCCTGGGGTAAGTAAGTCTTATTTTCTGTGACACTCTAAGCTATGGTTGGGCACTTTATTTATAAAGTTCTAAATATATGTATTCAAACATTTATTTGCCTTGACTCAGAATGTTCAACTTTCCTTATTTCCAGACAGTCAGTTTCATATTTGGGATTATGCTTTAATTATCATATTTTTCTTACCTCAAAAATTTGACTTTTTCCCTGTGGGCTGTTAGGCTCGCGGGGGCTGAAAATGCTTCATTTTATTGCGTCATTCTTGGCGCGGACTTTTTTGGCGCAAAAATTCATTTAGTTTCCGGCGTCATACGTGTCGCCGGAAGTTGCGTCATTTTTTTGACGTTATTTTGCGCCAAAAATGTCGGCGTTCCGGATGTGGCGTCATTTTTTGCGCCAAAAGCATTTAGGCGCCAAATAATGTGGGCGTCTTATTTGGCGCCAAAAAATATGGGCGTCGTTTTTGTCTCCACATTATTTCAGTCTCATTTTTCATTTGCTTCTGGTTGCTAGAAGCTTGATGTTTGGCATTTTTTTCCCATTCCTGAAACTGTCTTATAAGGAATTTGATCTATTTTGCTTTATATGTTGTTTTTTCTCTTACATATTGCAAGATGTCTCACGTTGCATCTGAGCCAGAAGATACTACAGGAAAACCTCTGCCTGCTGGATCTACCAAAGCTAAGTGTATCTGCTGTAAACTTTTGGTAGCTATTCCTCCAGCTGTTGTTTGTATTAAATGTCATGACAAACTTGTTAATGCAGATAATATTTCCTTTAGTGATGTACCATTGCCTGTTGCAGTTCCCTCAACATCTAAGGTGCAGAATGTTCCTGATAACATAAGAGATTTTGTTTCTGAATCCATAAAGAAGGCTTTGTCTGTTATTTCTCCTTCTAGTAAACGTAAAAAGTCTTTTAAATCTTCTCTCTCTACAGATGAATTTTTAAATGAACACCATCATTCTGATTCTTTGGACTCTTCTGGTTCAGAGGATTCTGTCTCAGAGATTGATGCTGATAAATCTTCATATTTATTTAAGATGGAATTTATTCGCTCTTTACTTAAAGAAGTACTAATTGCTTTAGAAATAGAGGATTCTAGTCCTCTTGATACTAATTCTATACGTTTGGATAAGGTTTTTAAAGCTCCTGCGGTTATTCCAGAAGTCTTTCCTGTTCCTAATGCTATTTCTGCAGTAATTGCTAAGGAATGGGATAGATTGGGTAATTCATTTACTCCTTCTAAACGTTTTAAGCAATTATATCCTGTTCCGCCTGACAGATTAGAATTTTGGGACAAAATCCCTAAAGTTGATGGGGCTATTTCTACCCTTGCTAAACGTACTACCATTCCTACATCAGATGGTACCTCGTTTAAGGATCCTTTAGATAGAAAAATTGAATCTTTTCTAAGAAAAGCTTATCTATGTTCAGGTAATCTTCTTAGACCTGCTATATCATTGGCTGATGTTGCTGCAGCTTCAACTTTTTGGTTGGAAACTCTAGCGCAACAAGTAACAAATCGTGATTCTCATGATATTATTATTCTTCTCCAGCATGCTAATAATTTCATCTGTGATGCCATTTTTGATATTATTAGAGTTGATGTTAGATTTATGTCTCTGGCTATCTTAGCCAGAAGAGCTTTATGGCTTAAGACTTGGAATGCTGATATGGCTTCTAAATCAACTCTACTTTCCATTTCTTTCCAGGGAAACAAATTATTTGGTTCTCAGTTGGATTCTATTATTTCAACTGTTACTGGTGGGAAAGGAACTTTTTTACCACAGGATAAAAAGTCTAAAGGTAAAAACAGGGCTAACAATCGTTTTCGTTCCTTTCGTTTCAACAAAGAACAAAAGCCTGATCCTTCATCCTCAGGAGCAGTTTCAGTTTGGAAACCATCTCCAGTCTGGAATAAATCCAAGCCTGCTAGAAAGGCAAAGCCTGCTTCTAAGTTCACATGAAGGTACGGCCCTCATTCCAGCTCAGCTGGTAGGGGGCAGGTTACGTTTTTTCAAAGAAATTTGGATCAGTTCTGTTCACAATCTTTGGATTCAGAACATTGTTTCAGAAGGGTACAGAATTGGTTTCAAGATGAGACCTCCTGCAAAGAGATTTTTTCTTTCCCATGTCCCAGTAAATCCAGTGAAAGCTCAAGCATTTCTGAATTGTGTTTCAGATCTAGAGTTGGCTGGAGTAATTATGCCAGTTCCAGTTCCGGAACAGGGGATGGGGTTTTATTCAAATCTCTTCATTGTACCAAAGAAGGAGAATTCCTTCAGACCAGTTCTGGATCTAAAATTATTGAATCGTTATGTAAGGATACCAACGTTCAAGATGGTAACTGTAAGGACTATATTGCCTTTTGTTCAGCAAGGGAATTATATGTCCACAATAGATTTACAGGATGCATATCTGCATATTCCGATTCATCCAGATCATTATCAGTTCCTGAGATTCTCTTTTCTAGACAAGCATTACCAATTTGTGGCTCTACCGTTTGGCCTTGCTACAGCTCCAAGAATTTTCACAAAGATTCTCGGTGCCCTTCTGTCTGTAATCAGAGAACAGGGTATTGTGGTATTTCCTTATTTGGACGATATCTTGGTACTTGCTCCGTCTTTACATTTAGCAGAGTCTCATACGAATCAACTTGTGTTGTTTCTTCAAGATCATGGTTGGAGGATCAATTTACCAAAAAGTTCTTTGATTCCTCAAACAAGGGTAACCTTTCTGGGTTTCCAGATAGATTCAGTGTCCATGACTTTGTCTTTAACAGACAAGAGACGTCTAAAATTGATTATAGCCTGTCGAAACCTTCAGTCTCAATCATTCCCTTCGGTAGCCTTATGCATGGAAATTCTAGGTCTTATGACTGCTGCATCGGACGCGATCCCCTTTGCTCGTTTTCACATGCGACCTCTTCAGCTCTGTATGCTGAACCAATGGTGCAGGGATTACACGAAGATATATCAATTAATATCTTTAAAACCGATTGTTCGGCACTCTCTAACGTGGTGGACAGATCACCATCGTTTAATTCAGGGGGCTTCTTTTGTTCTTCCGACCTGGACTGTAATTTCAACAGATGCAAGTCTCACAGGTTGGGGAGCTGTGTGGGGATCTCTGACGGCACAAGGAGTTTGGGAATCTCAGGAGGTGAGATTACCGATCAATATCTTGGAACTCCGTGCAGTTTTCAGAGCTCTTCAGTTTTGGCCTCTTCTGAAGAGAGAATCGTTCATTTGTTTTCAGACAGACAATGTCACAACTGTGGCATACATCAATCATCAAGGAGGGACTCACAGTCCTCTGGCTATGAAAGAAGTATCTCGAATTTTGGTTTGGGCGGAATCCAGCTCCTGTCTAATCTCTGCGGTTCATATCCCAGGTGTAGACAATTGGGAAGCGGATTATCTCAGTCGCCAAACGTTGCATCCGGGCGAATGGTCTCTTCACCCAGAGGTATTTCTTCAGATTGTTCAAATGTGGGGGCTCCCAGAGATAGATCTGATGGCCTCTCATCTAAACAAGAAACTTCCCAGGTATCTGTCCAGATCCCGGGATCCTCAGGCGGAGGCAGTGGATGCATTATCACTTCCTTGGAAGTATCATCCTGCCTATATCTTTCCGCCTCTAGTTCTTCTTCCAAGAGTAATCTCCAAGATTCTGAGGGAATGCTCGTTTGTTCTGCTAATAGCTCCGGCATGGCCTCACAGGTTTTGGTATGCGGATCTTGTCCGGATGGCATCTTGCCAACCATGGACTCTTCCGTTAAGACCAGACCTTCTGTCTCAAGGTCCTTTTTTCCATCCGGATCTGAAATCCTTAAATTTAAAGGTATGGAGATTGAACGCTTGATTCTTGGTCATAGAGGTTTCTCTGACTCCGTGATTAATACTATGTTACAGGCTCGTAAATCTGTATCTCGAGAGATATATTATAGAGTCTGGAAGACTTATATTTCTTGGTGTCTTTCTCATCATTTTTCTTGGCATTCTTTTAGAATACCGAGAATTTTACAGTTTCTTCAGGATGGTTTAGATAAGGGTTTGTCCGCGAGTTCTTTGAAAGGACAAATCTCCGCTCTTTCTGTTCTTTTTCACAGAAAGATTGCTATTCTTCCTGATATTCATTGTTTTGTACAAGCTTTGGTTCGTATAAAACCTGTCATTAAGTCAATTTCTCCTCCATGGAGTTTGAATTTGGTTTTGGGAGCTCTTCAAGCTCCTCCGTTTGAACCTATGCATTCATTGGACATTAAATTACTTTCTTGGAAAGTTTTGTTCCTTTTGGCCATCTCTTCTGCTAGAAGAGTTTCTGAATTATCTGCTCTTTCATGTGAGTCTCCTTTTCTGATTTTTCATCAGGATAAGGCGGTGTTGCGAACTTCTTTTGAATTTTTACCTAAAGTTGTGAATTCCAACAACATTAGTAGAGAAATTGTGGTTCCTTCATTATGTCCTAATCCTAAGAATTCTAAGGAGAAATCATTGCATTCTTTGGATGTTGTTAGAGCTTTGAAATATTATGTTGAAGCTACGAAATCTTTCCGTAAGACTTCTAGTCTATTTGTTATCTTTTCCGGTTCTAGGAAAGGCCAGAAAGCTTCTGCCATTTCTTTGGCATCTTGGTTGAAATCTTTAATTCATCTTGCCTATGTTGAGTCGGGTAAAATTCCGCCTCAAAGAATTACAGCTCATTCTACTAGGTCAGTTTCTACTTCCTGGGCGTTTAGGAATGAAGCTTCGGTTGACCAGATCTGCAAAGCAGCAACTTGGTCCTCTTTGCATACTTTTACTAAATTCTACCATTTTGATGTATTTTCTTCTTCTGAAGCAGTTTTTGGTAGAAAAGTTCTTCAGGCAGCGGTTTCAGTTTGAATCTTCTGCTTATGTTTTTTGTTAAACTTTATTTTGGGTGTGGATTATTTTCAGCAGGAATTGGCTGTCTTTATTTTATCCCTCCCTCTCTAGTGACTCTTGTGTGGAAAGATCCACATCTTGGGTAGTCATTATCCCATACGTCACTAGCTCATGGACTCTTGTTAATTACATGAAAGAAAACATAATTTATGTAAGAACTTACCTGATAAATTCATTTCTTTCATATTAACAAGAGTCCATGAGGCCCACCCTTTTTTGTGGTGGTTATGATTTTTTTGTATAAAGCACAATTATTCCAATTCCTTATTTTATATGCTTCGCACTTTTTTTCTTATCACCCCACTTCTTGGCTATTCGTTAAACTGATTTGTGGGTGTGGTGAGGGGTGTATTTATAGGCATTTTAAGGTTTGGGAAACTTTGCCCCTCCTGGTAGGAATGTATATCCCATACGTCACTAGCTCATGGACTCTTGTTAATATGAAAGAAATGAATTTATCAGGTAAGTTCTTACATAAATTATGTTTTTCACATATTCAGTAATAAAGTGTGTTCAGTTTAAAATTTAAAGTGACAGTAACTATTGTAAAACGTTTTTTGTGCTTTGTTGACAAGTTTAAGCCTGTTTAACATGTCTGAACCATCAGATAACGATGTTCTATATGTATGAAAGCCAAGGTTTCTCCCCATTTAAATATATGTGATAATTGTGTCATAGTGTCCAAACAAAGTAGGGACAATAATGCCATAGATAATGATATTGCCCAAGATGATTCCTCAAATGAGGGGAGTAAGCATGGTACTGCATCATCCCCTTCTGTGTCTACACCAGTTTTGCCCACACAAGAGGCCCCTAGTACATCTAGTGCGCCAATATTTATTACCATGCAACAATTAACGGCTGTAATGGATAATTCTATTGCAAACATTTTATCCAAAATGCCTACTTATCAGAGAAAGCGCGATTGCTCTGTTTTAAACACTGAAGAGCAAGAGGACGCTGATGATAACTGTTCTGACATGCCCTCACACCAATCTGAAGGGGCCAGGAGGGAGGTTTTGTCTGAGGGAGAAATTTCAGATTCAGGGAAAATTTCTCAACAAGCTGAACCTGATGTTGTTACATTTAAATTTAAATTAGAACATCTCCACGCACTACTTAAGGAGGTATTATCTACTCTGGATGATTGTGACAATTTGGTCATTCCAAAGAAATTATGTAAGATGGACAAGTTCCTAGAGGTTCCGGTGTCCCCTGATGCTTTTCCTATACCCAAGCGGGTGGCGGACATAGTAAATAAGGAGTGGGAAAGGCCCGGCATACCTTTTGTTCCTCCCCCTATATTTAAGAAATTATTTCCTATAGTCGACCCCAGAAAGGACTTATGGCAGACAGTCCCCAAGGTCGAGGGGGCGGTTTCTACTCTAAACAAACGCACTACTATTCCTATAGAAGATAGTTGTGCTTTCAAGATCCTATGGATAAAAAGTTAGAGGGTTTGCTTAAAAAGATGTTTGTTCAGCAAGGTTGCCTTCTACAACCAATTTCATGCATTGTTCCTGTCACTACAGCTGCGTATTTCTGGTTCGAAGAACTAGAAAAGTCGCTCAATAAAGAATCTTCGTATGAGGAGGTTATGGACAGAGTTCAAGCACTTAAATTGGCTAACTCTTTTATTTTAGATGCCGCTTTGCAATTAGCTAGATTAGCGGCGAATAATTCAGGGTTTGCTATCGTGGCGCGCAGAGCGCTTTGGCTAAAGTCTTGGTCAGCGGATGTGTCCTCCAAGACCAAATTGCTTAACATCCCTTTCAAGGGTAAAACACTGTTTGGCCCTGACTTGAAAGAGATTATTTCAGACATCACTGGGGGAAAGGGCCACGCCCTTCCTCAGGATAGGTCTTTTAAGGCTAAAAATAAGCCAAATTTTCGTCCCTTTCGCAGAAACGGACCAGCCTCAAATTCTACACCCTCTAAGTAAGAGGGTAATACTTCTCAAACCAAGCCAGCCTGGAGACCGATGCAAGGCTGGAACAAGGGTAAGCAGGCCAAGAAACCTGCCACTGCTACCAAAACAGCATGAAGTGTTGGCCCCCGATCCGGGACCGGATCTGGTGGGGGGCAGACTTTCTCTCTTTGCTCAGGCTTGGGCAAGAGATATTCAGGATCCTTGGGCACTAGAAATAGTTTCTCAAGGTTATCTCCTGGAATTCAGGGAACTACCCCCAAGGGGAAGGTTCCACAGGTCTCAATTATCTTCGAACCAAATAAAAAGACAGGCATTCTTACATTGTGTAGAAGACCTGTTAAGAATGGGAGTGATTCATCCTGTTCCATTAGGAGAACAAGGGATGGGGTTTTACTCCAACCTGTTCATAGTTCCCAAAAAAGAGGGAACATTCAGACCAATTTTAGATCTCAAGATTCTAAACAAGTTTCTAAGGGTTTCATCGTTCAAAATGGAAACCATTCGAACGATCCTTCCTACCATCCAGGAAGGTCAATTCATGACCACGGTGGATTTAAAGGATGCGTACCTACATATTCCTATCCACAAGGAACATCTTCGGTTCCTAAGGTTCGCCTTTCTGGACAAGCATTACCAGTTTGTGGCACTTCCATTCGGATTAGCCACTGCTCCAAGGATTTTCACAAAGGTACTAGGGTCCCTTCTAGCGGTGCTAAGACCAAGGGGCATTGCAGTAGTACCTTACTTGGACGACATCCTGATTCAAGTGTCGTCTCTGCCAAAAGCAAGGGCTCATACGGACATTGTCCTAGCCTTTCTCAGATCTCACAGGTGGAAAGTGAACATAGAAAAAAGTTCTCTGTCCCCGTCAACAAGAGTTCCCTTCTTGGGAACAATAATAGTTTCCTTAGAAATGAAGATTTTTCTGACAGAGGCCAGAAAATCAAACTTCTAAGCTCTTGTCAGGTACTTCATTCTGTTCTTCTTCCTTCCATAGCGCAGTGCATGGAAGTAATAGGTTTGATGGTTGCGGCAATGGACATAGTTCCTTTTGCACGAATTCATCTAAGACCATTACAACTGTGCATGCTCAGACAGTGGAATGGGGATTATACAGACTTGTCTCCGACGATCCAAGTAGATCAAAGGACCAGAGATTCACTCCGTTGGTGGCTGACCCTGCACAACCTGTCACAGGGAATGAGCTTCCGCAGACCAGAGTGGGTCATTGTCACGACCGACGCCAGTCTGGTGGGCTGGGGCGCGGTCTGGGAACCCCTGAAAGCTCAGGGTCTATGGTCTCGGGAAGACTCTCTTCTCCCGATAAACATTCTGGAACTGAGAGCGATATTCAATGCTCTCAAGGCTTGGCCTCGACTAGCAAAGGCCAAATTCATAAGGTGTCAATCAGACAACATGACGACTGTTGCATATATCAACCATCAGGGGGGAACAAGGAGTTCCCTGGTGATGGAGGAGCATCCGGGGGAGTGGGAACTCCATCCGGAAATCTTTGCCCAAATAACTCAATTATGGGGCATTCCAGACATGGATCTGATGGCCTCTCGTCAGAACTTCAAGGTCCCTTGTTACGGGTCCAAATCCAGGGATCCCAAGGCGACTCTAGTGGATACAATAGTAGCACCTTGGATCTTCAACCTAGCTTATGTATTCCCACCGTTTCCTCTCATTCCCAGGCTGGTAGCCAGGATCAATCAGGAGAGGGCTTCGGTGATCTTGATAGTTCCTGCGTGGCCACGCAGGACTTGGTATGCAGACCTGGTGAATATGTCATCGGCTCCACCATGGAAGCTACCTTTGAGACAGGACCTTCTTGTTCAGGGTCCATTCGAACATCCGAATCTGGTTTCCCTCCAACTGACTGCTTGGAGATTGAACGCTTGATTCTATCAAAGCGTGGGTTTTCAGATTCTGTAATAGATACTCTTATTCAGGCTAGAAAGCCTGTAACTAGAAAAATTTACCATAAAATATGGAAAAAATATATCTGTTGGTGTGAATCTAAAGGATTCCCATGGAACAAGATAAAAATTCCTAAGATTCTTTCCTTTCTACAAGAAGGTTTGGAGAAAGGATTATCTGCAAGTTCTCTGAAGGGACAGATCTCTGCTTTATCTGTTTTACTTCACAAAAGGCTGGCAGCTGTGCCAGACGTTTAAGCGTTTGTTCAGGCTCTGGTTAGAATCAAGCCTGTTTACAGACCTTTGACTCCTCCCTGGAGTCTTAATCTAGTTCTTTCAGTTCTTCAAGGGGTTCCGTTTGAACCCTTACATTCCGTAGATATTAAGTTATTATTGTTTTTGGTTGCAATTTCTTCCGCTAGAAGAGTTTCTGAGTTATCTGCTCTGCAGTGTTCTCCGCCCTATCTGGTCCATGCAGATAAGGTGGTTTTGCGTACTGAGCCTGGTTTTCTTCCGAAGGTTGTTTCCAACAAAAATATTAACCAGGAGATAGTTGTACCTTCTTTGTGTCCGAATCCAGTTTCAGAGAAGGAACGTTTGTTACACAATTTGGACGTAGTCCGTGCTCTAAAATTCTATTTAGAGGCTACTGAAGATTTCAGACAAACATCTTCTTCGTTTGTTGTTTATTCTGGTAAAAGGAGAGGTAAAAAAGCAACTTCTACCTCTCTTTCCTTTTGGCTTAAAAGCATTATCAGATTGGCTTTTGAGACTGCCGGACGGCAGCCTCCTGAAAGTATCACAGCTCACTCCACTTGGGCTGTGGCTTCCACATGGGCCTTCAAGAACGAGGCTCCTGTTGACCAGATATGTAAGGCAGCGACTTGGTCTTCACTGCACTCTTTTGCCAAATTTTACAAATTTTATACTTTTGCTTCTTCGGAGGCTATTTTTGGGAGAAAGGTTTTGCAAGCTGTGGTGCCTTCCGTTTAGGTGACCTGATTTGCTCCCTCCCTTCATCCGTGTCCTAAAGCTTTGGTATTGGTTCCCACAAGTAAGGATGACGCCGTGGACCGGACACACCTATGTTGGAGAAAACAGAATTTATGCTTACCTGATAAATTACTTTCTCCAACGGTGTGTCCGGTCCACGGCCCGCCCTGGTTTTTTAATCAGGTCTGATGAATTATTTTCTCTAACTACAGTCACCACGTTACCATATGGTTTCTCCTATATATATTTCCTCCTGTCCGTCGGTCGAATGACTGGGGTAGGCGGAGCCTGGGAGGGACTATATGGCCAGCTTTGCTGGGCTCTTTGCCATTTCCTGTTGGGGAGGAGAATATCCCACAAGTAAGGATGACGCCGTGGACCGGACACACCGTTGGAGAAAGTAATTTATCAGGTAAGCATAAATTCTGTTTTTTTTTTGTAATTTAGTTTAGTTAATTTAATTGTATTTTTAGATAGATGTTTGTAGTTTATTTAATTTATTGATAGTGTAGGTGTATTTGTAACTTAGGTTAGGATTTATTTTACAGGTAATTGGGTAATTATTTTAACTAGGTAGATATTAAATAGTTAATAACTATTTAATAGCTATTATACCTAGTTAAAATAATTAACAATTTACCTGTAAAATAAATATTAACCCTAACATAGCTACAATGTAATTATTAATTATATTGTAGCTATCTTAGGGTTTATTTTATAGGTAAGTATTTAGATTTAAATAGGAACATTTTAGTTTATAAATGAATTAGATTAATTTAATATAAATTTAGTTAGGGGTGTTAGGGTTAGATAGAGTTAATATAGTTAATATAAATACTATAGTAACTATATTAACTATATTAACCCTAATATAATTAGGGTTAATATAGTTAATATATATAATGTAATACCTATATTAACTATAATATACTTAGGGTTAACATAGATAATATAGCTGGCGGCGGGGTAGGTAGATTAAATTAGGGGTTAATCATTTTAATAGAGATGGCGGCGGTGTAAGGGGCTTACATTAGGGGTTAATAATTTTAATATAGATGGCGGCGGTGTTAGGGGCTCACTTTAGGGGGTTATAGATATAATATAGCTGGCGGCGGGGTACGGGAGCGGCGGTTTAGGGGTTAATAACTTTATTAGGTTGCGGCGGGGTACGGGAGTGGCGGTTTAGGGGTTAATAGCTTTTTTATTGTTAGGATAGTGAGGGGGGATAGCGGATAGAGGGTTAGACAGTGCGGGCTATGTTAGGGAGGCGTGTTAGACTTGTCGGGCTATGTTAGGGAGGCGTGTTAGACAGTGCGGGTGATTTAGACTTTAGTCAGGTTTTATAGGCGCCGGCAGTTTCTAACGTGCCGCAAGTCACTGGCGACGCCAGAAATTTGTACTTGCGCAGATTTCTGGACATCGCTGGTTTGTCAGACTTACGGCACGTTAGCATCTCACGGCGACTTATATGGGATAGCTCGAGTTGCGAGCTGAAACTGCGGGCGACGCCGGTTCCCTCGCTTGCGCCGCAAACTGCGATCTATATCGGACCGCGCCCATGATCTTCTTGTGATTTTAGTAGGGAGGTATATGTGGTAGTGATAGAAAAATTCCCTTGTTGGAATAAAAGCAAAATCTGTCTTATAACTGGATTATCCCATTCTATATTGCTGTATTTCAACAATTGTTCAACATAATGACGGAGTTAAAGGTATGAAAAGAATTGTTGATTTCGGATCCCAAACTCTTCCTTGCATTCATTAAATGTTTTTACTCTGCTATTTTCAACATCAAGTAGCTGGACTATATATCTCACTCCTAATTGAGACCATTTCCCAATCTTGCTGAATTATATCCCTCAGAAAACTCTGGATACCCTATAATAGTTAAAAACGAAGATATCCTATAGTTAATACCAAGCTTTAAAGTGAATGTAAATTTTGATGCTAAAGTGCCCGGTTTTTAAAAATTCGATTAAAAACAGGGGCACTTAATTCATCAAAATTTACATTTCACTCATTGTGAAAAAATACTTACCTTTTAAACTTGACAGCCGCTCCAGCTTCCCCTGGTCGTCGCAAGCCATTTCTGACGTCAGAAATGATGGATCAGTCATCCTCCAATCACGGCTTCCCCCCCCGGGATTGGAGGAAGCCAGATTCCTCATTTTAGACCCAGGAAGAGGCTTTGCGATGGGCGGAGGAAGCTGGAGCGGCTGTCAAGATTAAAAGGTAAGTATTTTTTCACAACAATAGTGAAATGTAAATTTTGATGAATTAAAGTGCCCCTGTTTTTCATCAAATTTTAAAAACCAGGCACTTTAGCATCAAAATTTACATTCACTATAAGCATAATTTCTTCCCCGTCCGTATAGGTTGTTCTAAACTACTTATTGTTTAATTATTTTGGGTAATTTATTTGAAGAAATATGGGCAAGGGACTTAAGCAAAAAGGGTGCTACCAGCAATTTTTTTCTACTTTAAAAATTGAAAAATGTCCTAGTTCTAAGAACCACCAAACTTTTTAATTAATATTTTCCTCTGCCTGTAAGTCACAAAAGTATTAAAGATGATAGAAAACCCCCCAAGGCAGAGCATGCTGAGATGTCATTGCAGAAAATGCAGCATGTCTGTAGAAAGAATAGGACACACGAGGGAACCGTTGGCAATTTTGCTTTGCAGTGCTGCTCCACAACAGGCTGTTCTCTTTAAACTCAGCTTTGCTCTGACTGCATTGTGTACATTTTCCTTAACACAGTGCAGCCACAGCAAAGCACTGTTTGAAGAGAACACTCAAATACAGGGAATCACTGTAAAGCAGCAGTGCATTGAATGACTACTCTTTTTAACTGCTGCAATATAATAGATAAAACAAGTCAAAATTAACTTTTATGATTCGGATAGAGCATGCAGTTTTAAGACACTTTCCAATTTACTTCCATTATCAAATTTTGCAGAGTCTTTTTACATATGCACTTACTTTCTGGGGAACAAGATCCTACTGAGCATGTGCACATGCTCACAGGGTATACGTATACAAGTCTGTGATTGGCTGATGTCTGTCACATGATACAGGGGGCCGGCAAATGGGAGAAAAAATAAATTTGTCAGAAAAAATCTACTGCTTATTTGAAATTCAGAATAGGTGTTAAATTATTGCCTTTTTATTATGCACTTGTTAATTATGCAATTCTACTGAATTGAGTGGTCCTTTAATCAGTATATTGCAATTGAGCTGGTGCTTTAGTATAACTGCTTAAAGGGACACTGTACCAAAATTTTTCTTTTGTAATTCAGAAAGAGCATGCAATTTTAAGCAACTTTCTAATTTACTCCTATTATTAATTTTTCTTCGTTCTCTTGCTATCTTTATTTGAAAAAAAGGCATCTAAGCTTGTTTTGGGTTTAGTACTCTGGACAGCACGTTTTTATTGGTGAATGAATTTATCCACCAATCAGCAAGGACAACCCAGGTTGTTCACCAAAAATGGGCTGGCATCTAAACTTACATTTTTGCATTTCAAATAAAGATACCAAGAGAATGAAGAAAATTTGATAAAAGGTGTAAATTAGAAAGTTACTTAAAATGTCATGCTCAATCTGAATTACGAAAGAAAACATTTGGGTACAGTGTCCCTTTAATTTAAAGATGTATTAAGAGGGACAGGAAACCAGTGTTAATTTTGACGGCAAATTTCAATTTAGTCTTAGTTTTAGTCTTTTGACTAAAATGCCATTTAAGTTTTAGTCGTATTTTAGTCATCTGAATTGATTTAGTTTTAGTCGACTGAATCTCCAGTAGATTTTAGTCGACTAAATCTCCAGTAGATTTTAGTTGACTCAAATCTAAGGGCTTTAGTTAAAGTGTAATGCATTATTTAAGCATTTCTCTATAATTTGCAAACTGATTATATACTCCAGGAGTAAACATAACACCTGTTATTATTTATGGTATTTAGGTTTAAACATGCAATACAGAAACAGATTTAGACGTTGTGATATGTAACATCTTTATTAAACTTTAAAATATAGAAAAACAAAACTGTAAACTGTATTGGCTGTATTGAACATATTACCCAATATAAAAACTTTAACAGTGCTCTGTCAATAATTAAAACAAGTATCAAGTAACTCAATACAACAAAAAGTTAATGCAGCTAGCACAGGCACAGCATAACAAACCGATACTCGTGGATTATTCTTATTTCTATAGGAAGAATCAATTAATTGTTCACAGATTCGAAAAATTTTTGGCAACGATATTAGCACTGCTCTAGAACTTCCAAACTCATTATATACTCCTGGAGTAAAGGTTTATTAACCTGATTTTATTTATGGTATTAAGGTTTGAACATGCAATACAGATTTAACTGTTGGGGTATATAACATGTCTTTATTTAGCTTAAAATTTAATAAAATTAAGTTTAGTAAATTTTACAAAAGAGCAGTAATTGGATAGGTATTGATTAACACCATGCATAAAATGTTTTTTGTCAGCAAATTTTGATTTAGTTTTAGTCATAGTCTTTTGACTAAAATGTAATTTTGATTTAGTTTTAGTCATAGTCTTTTGACTAAAATGTCATTTTAGTTTTAGTCGTATTTAAGTCATCAAAATTACTTTAGTTTTATAGTCATTTTAGTCTAGTTTTAGTCGTATTTTAGTCATCAAAATTACTTTAGTTTTATAGTCATTTTAGTCTAGTTTTAGTCGACGAAATTAACACTGCAGGAAACCCCAACATTTTCTTTCATGATTTGAATAGAACATACAGTTTTAAACAACTTTCTACTTTACTTCTATTATCAAATTTGCTTCATTCTCCTGTTATCCTATAATTACAGGAACAGCATTGCACTACTGACAGCTAGCTGAACACATCTAGTTAGCCAATCACGAGATACAAATGTGTGCAAACACCAATCAGCATCTAGCTTCCACTAGTGTAGGATATGAGCATATATATTCCAAAATACAAACCTTTTCCGGTCCCAAGTAGTTTGTTTAAAGGGTTTTCCACCTGTACTACAAATGGGCAATATGGGATTTAAAAAACACAAATGTTTGAACTATTCTTATATCTGTTTTGGCACCTTTTAGAAGTGTTTCTCCTTAAAGGGACAGTTTAAAAAAAAAATATTCCCTTTAATTTGTTCCCAATGATCCACTTTACCTGCTGGAGTGTATTAAATTGTTTACAAGTAGCTCCATTACCCTTATATTGGGATTTAAAATAGTTTATTTAGCCTGAGGTATCCCCACCCATCCTGAAAGTTTTTGGCCCCAAGGCCAAGCTGTGTTAACACAGCCAGTAGAAGAAATTACACTCCCAGTGGGTTATAAAAGAGATAAGGTAATAAAATGTTAATTTTCCATTTTTTCTCTCCAAGTATTGGTGATTGGTTTATGGACAGATGTAAGATAAAGAAGCAGGTATATGTACATAATGTGATAAAGTAATGTGATCTGATTATACCTATAAGCTCAACCCATTTTATTAGGTTGTGGCTTCAAAACACAAAACCAATTATTTCATATACACAAATAAGCCTTAAAAAAGCAAATATCATACATTTTATACTCGGCAGCTGGTAAAAAAAAAAGTCATTGGAAACACATTAAGGAAAAAAATATTTTATAGTATATTGTCCCTTTAATGTGTTTCCGTGAACTTGTTATACCAGTTTGCAGAGTATACAATGTATGGGAAACAGATCGTTATCTTATCACTCTATAAAAACACAAATACTTCCTTATCCCTGTCTGAGATAACAATTTAAATGTAATATTTTAGTAACTATCTCTGACATCCCCACTGACAGTGTAATTTTTGCTGATGGATCTTGTTTATTTGTTTACATAACTTTTCTATAACCATTACTCAAAGAAACAGTAAACACCCTGAGATTTATATATAAAATATTTAATCATGTTTAGTGAAACTTTACATGTTTTAATTTTTTTGCCCCCCTTTTCATGTAATTTAGCTTTGAAAATGTACTAACCCTCAGAATTTGAAATGCACCCTGCTGACTTCTTAAGGCTAACTCTGCTACATATTATTTCCATAATTCACTCTAACTGTAAAACAATGCATTTTATACTAACATTATGATTATGGTTAGGTGTGTTGTCTGTAGACTCAGCCTTCCTTCGAATAAGGTTCCTTCGAATAAGGCACATTTTGTCTGGAGTTTGACTATTAAAAAAACAATTGCTGTATAAAGGATCTTTGTTTAAAAACGTTAAAGGGACAGTATACACCGTTTTCATATAACTGCATGTAATAGACACTACTATAAAGAAGAATATGCACAAATGCTGATCTAAAAATCCAGTATAAAATATTTTAGAAACTTACTTAGAAGCTCCTAGATTAGCACTTGATGAGGTTGATGAGGTTAGGCTGGGAAAGCAGGAACAGGCAGACACTCCCCCTCCCCTGTATATGAAAAGACCCATTACACAACCTGGAGTTTGTAGACATCAGGAAACATCTAAAACTTTGGGGCTTTTTTAGGAGTCTGAAAATTAGCACAATATTATTTAAAAAAATAAGTAAAACTATACATTATTACAAAAACTTTCCCAGATGGGCTATATAAACGGATCATTTACAAAACATTTATGCAAAGAAAAATCTAGTGTACAATGTCCCTTTAAGACCTGGCTGATATGTTATTCTATAGCAGCACAACAGAAATGTCTTTTAATTACAAGGCGTTTACTGTCCATTTAAGTACTGAAACTTTCAGTATAGATGGGGATGTAATAGCCAAAATCAGCTATTTCAAATGGCAACATAAAAGTAAACAAACTACTTGTAAACAATTAAATTCCCAAATTGGACACATTAAAGAGGAGAAATTTTTACAGTGCGCTGTCTCTTTAATTGTTTTACCAAGTTCTATAATCTGTCATCGTGTACATTCAGCACTTTCTGGTTAGTTTGCACCATGGAGTAACTGGTTTTTAGCAATTAATATTGCCTGTACTTCACTTTTATTATTTATTTTTTTAAGTATTTTTGCTTTCTTTTAGCCATTTAAAAAAGAAACTTAAAGGGACAGTCTACTCCAGACTTGTTATTGTTTAACGCTTTGGCTGCTAAGCTATTTCCCACCTGTGTGCTAAGCTGGTTTTGAGCCTTTTGTTGCAGTACACGTTTAATCTCTTTTAGAAGTAAAGTTTGTGTGAAAAAACTATGCAAACTATATATTGGGGTTTTTTTTCAGCAGGCCTAGCAGATTTCAAATATAACATTATTATATGTGTATGTCTCAACAGGTTTTAAAAATAAAGCATAAAATATGAAAAAAATTTTTATTCCACAGTAATTTTATTTCTCTTGTAAGGTGTATCCAGTCCACGGGTTCATCCATTACTTGTGGGATATTCTCCTTCCCAACAGGAAGTTGCAAGAGGACACCCACAGCAGAGCTGTCTATATAGTTCCTCCCCTAACTGCCACCCCCAGTCATTCTCTTGCAACTCTCGACAAGAAAGGAAGTATCAAGAGATATGTGGTGACTTAGTGTAGTTTGGCTAATCAGATACTCCTAGGAGTACTTTCTTAAGGCCCCTCTGGCATCCAGTACATGGTGGGAGGGGCCTATTTTAGCGCTCTAAATGCACAGTTTTTATTCAGACTGAGACATCCAGCTTCCCTAGAGGAGTCCTCTGACACCTGAGGACCATTACAAGGGGTTTATTTCTGCACAGAATCGTATTTGAGGGCAAGCAGGAGCCTCAGCAGAGCTGTGGCAGGGTGCTCAACTGTCTTTTAACGTTTTTTAACTTTTTTCAATTCGGTTTGGGGCCTAAGGGGTTAATCATCCATTTGCAAGTGGGTGCAATGCTGCTTTAGTCCCTTACACACACTGTAAAATTTTCAAAGAATTTGCTTTATTTTTTCACTGTTTTGCAGTTTAATTGTTAGTTTTTTTCTCTTAAAGGCACAGTAACGTTTTTGTTTAATTGCTGTTTTACCTTTATTAAAGTGTTTTCCAAGCTTGCTTGTCTCATTACTAGTCTGTTAAACATGTCTGACATAGAGGAAACTCCTTGTTCAATATGTTTAGAAGCCATGGTGGAACCCCCTCTTAGAATGTGTACCAAATGTACTGAAATTTCTATAAACTATAAAGACCATATTATGGCGCTTAAAGATTTATCTCCAGGGGATTCTATGACTAAAAAAAGGGAGATTATGCCATCTAACTCTCCCCATGTGTCAGAACTTATAACTCCCGCTCAAGTGACGCCAAGTACATCTAGCGCGTCTAATTCGTTTACCTTGCAGGACATGGCGGCAGTTATGAATAATACCCTCACAGAGGTATTTTCCAAACTGCCAGGGTTACAAAGAAAGCGAGACAGCTCTGGGGCTAGAACTAATACAGAGCTTTGTGACGCTTTAATGCCTTTGTCCGATATTCCCTCACAATACTCAGAAGCCGAGGCAGGTGAGCTTCTATCTGTGGGTGACATTTCAGACTCAGAGAAGGCGTTACTCCAGCCTGATTCTGAAATGACAGCGTTTAAATTTAAGCTTGAACACCTCCGCTTATTGCTTAGGGAGGTTTTAGCGACTCTGGATGACTGTGACCCCATTGTGGTTCCAGAGAAATTGTGTAAAATGGACAAATACTTTGCAGTGCCTGTTTACACTGATGTTTTTCCAGTCCCTAAGAGGTTTTCGGAAATTATTACTGAGGAATGGTATAGACCAGGTGTGCCGTTCTCTCCCCCTCCTGCTTTCAAAAAGATGTTTCCCATAGATGCCGCTATGCGGGACTCGTGGCAGACGGTCCCTAAGGTGGAGGGAGCAGTCTCTACCCTAGCTAAGCGTACAACTATCCCCGTCGAGGACAGTTGTGCTTTCCTAGATCCTATGGATAAAAAATTGGAGGGCCTCCTTCAGAAAATTTTTATACATCAAGGTTTTATCCTCCAGCCTCTTGCATGCATAGCCCCAGTTACTGCTGCAGCGGCTTTTTGGTTTGAGTCTCTTGAGGAGTCTCTGCAGGTAGAGACCCAGTTAGACGATATTCTAGACAGGAATAAAGCTCTTAAGTTAGCTAATTCCTTTATTTCTGACGCCGTTTTTCAGTTAACCAAACTAACGGCTAAGAATTCAGGTTTTGCCATTTTGGTGCGTAGGGCGCTATGGCTTAAGTCCTGGTCAGCAGACGTTACTTCAAAGTCTAAACTTCTTAACATCCCCTTCAAGGGACAGACCCTATTCGGGCCTGGTCTGAAGGAGATCATTTCTGATATTACTGGAGGAAAAGGCCACGCCCTTATTCCTTATTGGATAGGTCCAATAAGTTAAGGACCAAACAGAATACTTTTCGTTCTTTTCGAAACTTCAAGAGTGGCGCAGCTTCAACTACCTCTAATGCAAAACAAGAGGGATATTTCGCCCAGTCCAAACCAGTCTGGAGACCTAATCAGGCTTGGAACAAGGGGAAGCAGGCCAAGAAACCTGCGGCTGCCTCTAAGACAGCATGAAGGAGTAGCCCCCAATCCGACACCGTATCTAGTAGGGGGCAGACTTTCTCTCTTCGCCCAGGCTTGGGCAAGAGACGTCCAGGATCCCTGGGCGCTAGAGATTGTTTTCCAGGGATATCTCTGGAATTCAAAGGGTCATCTCCAAAGGGGAGATTTCATCTCTCACAACTATCTGTAAACCAGATAAATAGAGAGGCATTCTTACATTGCGTTCAAGACCTACTAGTTATGGGAGTGATCCACCCAGTTGCAAGAGAGGAACAGGGGCTGGGTTTCTATTCAAACCTGTTTATAGTTCCCAAAAAAGAGGGAACTTTCAGACCTATCTTGGATCTCAAGATCCTAAACAAATTTCTCAGGGTCCCATCCTTCAAGATGGACACAATCTGAACCATCCTCCCTATGATCCAGGAGGGTCAATATATGACTACAGGGGACTTAAAGGATGCTTATCTGCACATTCCGTTTCACAGAGATCATCATCAGTTCCTCAGGTTCGCCTTGCTAGACAGGCATTACCAATTTGTGGCTCTTCCCTTCGGGTTAGCCACGGCACCAAGAATCTTTACGAAGGTTCTAGGGTCCCTTTTGGCGGTTCTAAGGCTGCGGGGCATAGCAGTAGCCCCTTACCTAGACGACATTCTGATTCAGGCGTCTACTCTTCAAATTGCCAAGTCCCATACGGACATTGTTCTGGACTTTCTGAGGTCTTATGGGTGGAAAGTGAACATAGAAAAGAGTTCTCTCTCTCCTCTCACGAGAGTTTCCTTCCTAGGAACTCTAATAGATTCAGTAGAAATGAAAAAATTTCTGACAGAAGTCAGGATATCAAAGCTTCTAACTTCTTGCCGTGCTCTTCATTCCACTCCTCGGCCATCAGTGGCTCAGTGTATGTAAATGATCGACCTAATGGTAGCGGCAATGGACATAGTTCCGTTTGCCCGCCTACATCTCAGACCACTGCAGCTTTGCATGCTCAACCAGTAGAATGGGGACTACACAGATTTGTCTCCTTTGTTAGATCTGGATCAAGAGACCAGGGATTCTCTTCTCTGGTGGTTATCTCGGGTCCATCTGTCCAGGGGAATGAGTTTCCGCAGGCCAGAGTGGACTATAGTGACGACAGATGCCAGCCTTCTGGGCTGGGGCGCAGTCTGGAACTCCCTGAAGGCTCAGGGTTCGTGGACTCAGGAGGAAGCCCTCCTTCCGATAAACATTCTGGAACTAAGAGCGATATTCAATGCTCTTCAGGCTTGGCCTCAACTAGCTGCGGCCAAGTTCATCAGATTTCAGTCGGACAATATCACGACTGTAGCATATATCAACCATCAGGGGGGAACAAGGAGTCCCCTGGCCATGATGGAGGTTTCCAAGATAATTCTATGGGCAGAGATTCACTCTTGCCATCTCTCAGATATCCATATCCCAGGAGTAGAGAACTGGGAGGTGGATTTTCTAAGTCGGCAGACTTTTCATCCGGGGGAGTGGGAGCTCCATCCGGAGGTATTTGCCCAGCTGATTCATCTATGGGGCAAACCAGAACTGGATCTGATGGCGTCTCGTCAGAACGCCAAGCTTCCTCGTTACGGGTCCAGGTCAAGGGATCCCCAGCCAACGCTGATAGATGCTCTAGCAGTGCCCTGGTCCTTCAGCCTGGCTTATGTGTTTCCACCATTTCCTCTCCTCCCTCGTCTGATTGCCAAGATCAAGCAGGAGAGAGCTTTGGTGATTTTGATAGCACCTGCGTGGCCACGCAGGACTTGGTATGCAGATCTGGTGGACATGTCATCCTTCCCACCATGGACTCTGTCGCTGAGGCAGGACCTTCTACTCCAAGGTCCATTCAAACATCCAAATCTAGTTTCTCTGCGTCTGACTGCTTGGAGATTGAACGCTTGATTTTATCAAAGCGTGGTTTCTCCGAGTCGGTCATTGATACCTTGATTCAGGCTCGAAAGCCTGTCACCAGGAAAATCTATCATAAGATATGGTGTAAATATCTTCATTGGTGTGAATCCAAGGGTTACTCGTGGAGTAAAGTCAGGATTCCTAGGATACTATCTTTTCTCCAAGATGGATTGGAAAAGGGATTATCGGCTAGTTCCTTAAAGGGACAGATTTCTGCTCTGTCTATTTTTCACAAGCGCCTGGATGATATTCCAGACGTTCAGGCGTTTTGTCAGGCTTTAATTAGAATCAGGCTAGTGTTTAAACCTGTTGCTCCGCCATGGAGTTTAAATTTGGTTTTTAAGGTTCTTCAAGGGGTTCCGTTTGAACCCTTGCATTCCAAAGATATCAAGCTATTATCTTGGAAAGTTCTGTTTTTAGTAGCTATCTCTTCGGCTCGAAGAGTTTCAGAGTTATCTGCCTTGCAGTGTGATGCCCCTTATCTGATCTTCCATGCAGATAAGGTAGTTTTACGTACCAAACCTGGGTTTCTTCCTAAGGTAGTATCTAATAGGAATATGAATCAGGAAATTGTTGTTCCTTCACTGTGTCCTAATCCTTCTTCAAAGAAGGAACGTCTATTACACAATCTTGACGTGGTTCGTGCTTTAAAGTTTTATTTACAAGCTACTAAGGATTTTCGTCAAACATCTGCATTGTTTGTCGTCTACTCTGGACAGAGGAGAGGCCAAAAGGCTTCGGCATCTTCTCTTTCTTTTTGGCTGAGAAGCATAATCCGTTTAGCTTATGAGACTGCTGGCCAGCAGCCTCCTGAAAGAATTACAGCTCATTCCACTAGAGCGGTAGCTTCCACATGGGCTTTTAAAAATGAGGCCTCTGTTGAACAGATTTGTAAGGCGGCGACTTGGTCTTCGCTTCATACTTTCTCTTGTAAAGTATATCCAGTCCACGGATCATCCATTACTTGTGGGATATTCTCATTCCCAACAGGAAGTTGCAAGAGGACACCCACAGCAGAGCTGTCTATATAGCTCCTACCCTCACTATCATATCCAGTCATTCTCTTGCAACCATCAACAAGCATGGAGGTAGTAAGAGATAAGTGGTGAAATGTAGCTGTTATTTTGCTTCAATCAAGAGTTTATTATTTTTAAATAGTACCGGAGTTGTGCTATTTTGTTCCAGGCAGGAAAAAAGAAGAATCTGCCTGGGATTTCTATGATCTTAGCAGGTTGTAACTAAGATCCATTGCTGTTCTCACACATGTCTGAAGAGAGAGATAACTTCAGCGGGGGAATGGCGTGCAGGTTATCCTGCTATGAGGTATGTGCAGTTAATATTTTTCTAGAAGATGAAATGAAGGCTAGAAAATGCTGCTGATACCAAATTTATGTAAGGTAAGCCTGAATACAGTGATTTAATAGTGACTGGTATCATGCTTACTTTCTGAGGTAAAACTCTTTTATATTTACAATATAAAACGTTTGCTGGCATGTTTAAACGTTTTTATATATACTTTGGTGATAAAACTTTATTGGGGCCTAGTTTTTTTCCACATGGCTGGCTTAAATTTGCCTAGAAACAGTTCCCTGAGGCTTTCCACTGCGTTACTATGAGTGGGAGGGGCCTAGTTTAGTGCTTTTTTGTGCATTAACTATTACAGACTGAGACATCCAGGAGTTCCCTGAATGCTACAGGACATCTCTAAAGGGCTTTTAGGCTTCCAAAATCGTTTGTTGGGGAAGGTAAGCCCACAGCAAGGCTGTGGCAGTTTGGTGTGACTGTTAAAAAACGTCTATATCGTTTTTTTGATCCGGTTTTTGAACTAAGGGGTTAATCATTCATTTGCAAGTGGGTGCAATGCTCTGTTAGCTTATTATACACACTGTAAAAATTTTGTTTGATTTACTGCCTTTTTTCACTGTTTTTCAAATTCTGACAAAATTTGTTTCTCTTAAAGGCACAGTACCGTTTTTTATATTTGCTTGTTAACTTGATTTAAAGTGTTTTCCAAGCTTGCTAGTCTCATTGCTAGTCTGTATAAACATGTCTGACATAGAGGAAACTCCTTGTTCATTATGTTTAAAAGCCATGGTGGAACCCCCTCTTAGAATGTGTACCAAATGTACTGATTTCACTTTAAGCAATAAAGATCATATTCTGTCTTTAAAAAATTTATCACCAGAGGAATCTGTCGAGGGGGAAGTTATGCCGACTAACTCTCCCCACGTGTCAGATCCTTTGACTCCCGCTCAAGGGACTCACGCTCAAATGGCGCCAAGTACATCCAGGGCACCCATAGCGTTTACTTTACAAGACATGGCGGCAGTCATGGATAATACACTGTCAGCGGTATTAGCCAGACTACCTGTATTTAGAGGAAAGCGAGATAGCTCTGGAGTTAGACGAAATACAGAGCATACTGACGCTTTAAGAACTATGTCTGATACTACCTCACAATATGCAGAAGCTGAAGAAGGAGAGCTTCTTTCTGTGGGTGATATTTCTGACTCAGGGAAGATGATGCAACCTGATTCTGATATTTCTACATTTAAATTTAAGCTTGAACACCTCCGCGTGTTACTCAGGGAGGTTTTAGCTGCTCTGAATGACTGTGATACAATTGCAGTGCCAGAGAAATTGTGTAGACTGGATAAATACTATGCAGTGCCGGTGTGTACTGATGTTTTTCCAATACCTAAAAGGTTTACAGAAATTATTACTAAGGAATGGGATAGACCAGGTATGCCGTTCTCTCCCCCTCCTGTTTTTAGAAAAATGTTTCCAATAGAGGCCACCACACGGGACTTATGGCAGACAGTTCCTAAGGTGGAGGGAGCAGTTTCTACTCTAGCAAAGCGTACTACTATCCCTGTCGAGGACAGTTGTGCTTTCTTAGATCCAATGGATAAAAAGTTAGAGGGTTACCTTAAGAAAATGTTTATTCAACAAGGATTTATCCTACAGCCCCTTGCATGCATTGCGCCTGTCACTGCTGCTGCGGCGTTCTGGTTTGAGTCTCTGGAAGAGGCTTTACAGGTAACGACTCCATTGGATGAAATACTTGACAAGCTTAGAGCACTTAAGCTAGCCAATTCTTTTGTTTCTGATGCCATTGTTCATTTGACTAAACTAACGGCTAAGAATTCTGGTTTTGCTATCCAGGCGCGCAGAGCGCTATGGCTTAAATCATGGTCAGCTGACGTTACTTCAAAATCGAAGCTGCTTAACATTCCCTTCAAGGGGCAGACCCTATTCGGGCCTGGTTTGAAGGAGATTATTGCTGATATCACTGGAGGAAAGGGTCATACTCTTCCTCAGGATAGGTCCAAACCAAGGGCCAAACAGTCTAATTTTCGTGCCTTTCGAAACTTCAAGGCAAGTGCGGCATCAACTTCCTCTAATGCAAAACAAGAGGAAACTTTTGCTCAGTCCAAGACGGTCTGGAGACCTAACCAGACCTGGAACAAGGGTAAGCAGGCCAAAAAACCTGCTGCTGCCTCTAAGACAGCATGAAGGAACGGCCCCCTATCCGGTAACGGATCTAGTAGGGGGCAGACTTTCGCTCTTCGCCCAGGCGTGGGCAAGAGATGTCCAGGATCCCTGGGCGTTGGAAATTATATCCCAAGGATATCTTCTGGACTTCAAGGCTTCCCCCCAAAAGGGAGATTTCACCTTTCACAATTATCTGCAAACCAGATAAAGAGAGAGGCATTCTTACACTGTGTACAAGCCCTCCTAGTTATGGGAGTGATCCATCCAGTCCCAAAGGAGGAACAGGGACAGGGATTTTACTCCAATCTGTTTGTGGCTCCCAAAAAAGAGGGAACCTTCAGACCAATTTTGGATCTAAAGATCTTAAACAAATTCCTCAGAGTTCCATCATTCAAGATGGAGACTATTCGTACCACCCTACCTATGATCCAGGAGGGTCAATACATGGCGGTCCTAAGGCCACGGGGCATAGCAGTGGCCCCTTATTTAGATGACATCCTGATTCAGGCGTCAAACTTCCATATTGCCAAGTCTCATACGGACATAGTGTTGGCATTTCTGAGGTCGCATGGGTGGAAGGTGAACGAGAAAAAGAGTTCTCTATCCCCCCTCACAAGAGTTTCCTTCCTAGGGACTCTGATAGATTCTGTAGAAATGAAAATTTACCTGACGGAGTCCAGGTTATCAAAACTTCTAAATTCCTGCCGTGTTCTTTATTTCATTCCTCGCCCTTCGATGACTCTGTGCATGGAAGTAATAGGCTTAATGGTAGCGGCAATGGACATAGTGCCGTTTGCACGCCTACATCTCAGACCACTGCAACTATGCATGCTCAGTCAGTGGAATGGGGATTACACAGATTTGTCCCCTTTACTGAATCTGGACCAAGAGACCAGGGATTTTCTTCTCTGGTGGCTATCTCGGGTCCATCTGTCCAAAGGTATGACCTTTCGCAGGCCAGATTGGACAATTGTAACGACAGATGCCAGCCTTCTAGGTTGGGGTGCAGTCTTGAACTCCCTGAAGGCTCAGGGATCGTGGACTCAGGAGGAGTCACTCCTTCCAATAAACATTCTGGAACTAAGAGCGATATTCAATGCTCTTCAGGCTTGGCCTCATCTAGCGACGATGAGGTTCATCAGATTTCAGTCGGACAACATCACGACTGTGGCTTACATCAACCATCAAGGGGGAACAAGGAGTTCCCTAGCGATGTTAGAAGTCTCAAAGATAATTCGCTGGGCAGATTCACTCTTGCCACCTATCAGCTATCCATATCCCAGGTGTAGAGAACTGGGAGGCGGATTTTCCAAGTCGTCAGACTTTTCATCCGGGGGAGTGGGAACTCCATCCGGAGGTGTTTGCACAATTGGTTCTTCGTTGGGGCGAACCAGAACTGGATCTCATGGCGTCTCGCTGGAACGCCAAGCTTCCTTGTTACGGATCCAGGTCCAGGGACCCCAAGGCAACGCTGATAGATGCTCTAGCAGCACCTTGGTCCTTCAACCTGGCTTATGTGTTTCCACCGTTTCCTCTGCTCCCTCGTCTTATTGCCAAAGTCAAGCAGGAGAGAGCATCAGTGATCTTGATAGCGCCTGCGTGGCCACGCAGGACTTGGTATGCAGATCTGGTGGACATGTCATCCTTTCCACCATGGACTCTGCCGCTGAGACAGGACCTTCTACTTCAAGGTCCTTTCAACCATCCAAATCTAATTTCTCTGAGGCTGACTGCCTGGAGATTGAACGCTTGATTTTATCAAAGCGTGGTTTCTCCGAGTCAGTCATTGATACCTTGATTCAGGCACGGAAGCCTGTCACCAGGAAAATCTATCATAAAATATGGCGTAAATATCTTTATTGGTGTGAATCTAAGGGCTACTCGTGGAGTAAGGTCAGGATTCCCAGGATATTATCTTTTCTCCAAGAAGGATTGGAGAAAGGATTGTCAGCTAGTTCCTTAAAGGGACAGATTTCTGCGCTATCTATTCTTTTGCACAAGCGTCTGGCGGATGCCCCAGACGTTCAGGCATTTTGTCAGGCTTTAGTTAGAATCAAGCCTGTGTTTAAACCTGTTGCTCCACCTTGGAGCTTAAATTTGTTTCTTAAAGTTGTTCAGGGGGTTCCGTTTGAACCTCTTCATTCCATAGATATCAAACTTTTATCTTGGAAAGTTCTTTTTTTGGTAGCTATTTCCTCGGCTCGTAGAGTTTCCGAGTTATCTGCCTTACAATGTGATTCTCCTTATCTGATCTTCCATGCAGATAAGGTAGTTCTGCGTACCAAACCTGGGTTTTTACCTAAGGTGGTATCTAATAAGAATATCAATCAAGAGATTGTTGTTCCGTCTTTGTGTCCTAATCCTTCTTCAAAGAAGGAGCATCTATTACACAATCTGGACGTGGTTCGTGCGTTAAAGTTTTACTTACAAGCTACTAAAGATTTTCGTCAAACATCTGCTTTGTTTGTTGTCTACTTTGGACAGAGGAGAGGTCAAAAGGCTTCGGCAACCTCTCTTTCTTTTGGCTAAGAGGCATAATCCGCTTAGCCTATGAGACTGCTGGCCAGCAGCCTCCAGAAAGGATTACAGCTCATTCTACTAGGGCTGTGGCTTCCACATGGGCCTTTAAAAATGAGGCTTCTTTTGAACAGATTTGCAAGGCGGCGACTTGGTCTTCGCTTCATACTTTTTCAAAATTCTACAAATTTGATACTTTTGCTTCTTCGCAGGCTATTTTTGGGAGAAAGGTTTTACAGGCAGTGGTACCTTCCGTTTAAGGTACCTGCCTTGTCCCTCCCTTCATCCGTGTACTTTAGCTTTGGTATTGGTATCCCACAAGTAATGGATGATCCGTGGACTGGATACACCTTACAAGAGAAAACATAATTTATGCTTACCTGATAAATTTATTTCTCTTGTGGTGTATCCAGTCCACGGCCCACCCTGTCATTTTAAGGCAGGTATTATTTTTTAATTTTAAACTACAGTCACCACTGCACCCTATGGTTTCTCCTTTCTCTGCTTGTTTTCGGTCGAATGACTGGATATGGTAGTGAGGGGAGGAGCTATATAGACAGCTCTGCTGTGGGTGTCCTCTTGCAACTTCCTGTTGGGAATGAGAATATCCCACAAGTAATGGATGATCTGTGGACTGGATACACCACAAGAGAAATAAATTTATCAGGTAAGCATAAATTATGTTTTTTCCAAATTTTCCAAATTTGATACTTTTGCTTCTTCGGAGGCTATTTTTTGGAGAAAGGTCTTACAGGCAGTGGTGCCTTCCGTTTAAGTACCTGCCTTGTCCCTCCTTTCATCCGTGTCCTAAAGCTTTGGTATTGGTATCCCACAAGTAATGGATGAACCCGTGGACTGGATACACCTTACAAGAGAAAACAAAATTTATGCTTACCTGATAAATTTCTTTCTCTTGTGGTGTATCCAGTCCACGGCCCGCCCTGTCCCTTTAAGGCAGGTGTTTTTTATTTTTAAACTACAGTCACTGCTGCACCCTATAGTTTCTCCTGTTTTCTTGCTTGTCTTTGGTCGAATGACTGGGGGTGGCAGTTAGGGGAGGAGCTATATAGACAGCTCTGCTGTGGGTGTCCTCTTGCAACTTCCTGTTGGGAAGGAGAATATCCCACAAGTAATGGATGAACCCGTGGACTGGATACACCACAAGAGAGAGAAATTTATCAGGTAAGCATAAATTTTGTTTTTTCTAAACTCTGTTATCAAAACCTGTGTTGCTAAATATTTGCAGTAGGTAACCTGTCTAAAATATGCAGAAATTGAGACCATTTCACTCTGGTTTTCTACTGTTTTATTGCTGACGTGTCAATTTGATAGACCTTAACAAAAAACATCTTTAAATTTAATGTATTGTTGCCAGCAATTAAACCGCTTCAGCTGCCTGGGAGGTTAAGATATGACAACAAAACTATTTATTTTTAGAAACTACACACCCAGCTGCATCAAATGAGGTCTTTTTTGTATTTGTATCACAAATCTGAAGTGTGCAACAAATAAGCGATTATCACACTTGTAAAAAATAAAAAATAAATTAAACAAAGCGACATGTTCATTTATATCTGTATCCAAATTTGTGCTAGCAATACATGCAGCCCCTCATTTGATGCGCCAAGGGGTGTACTTTACAAAACACCGTACTGTATCTTAAATTCCCAGGTGGCTACAGCTGTCTTAATTGTAGACATCACCCCTAAATGTTTAAAGGCAATTTTTAAATAAGATTTTCAAGGTTGCCATATCTGCAGTTAAACAGCTCTAGCCTGTGTACCTTGTATACTGTATCTTAATTTCCCAGGTGGCTACAGCTGGTAAACTTCAGACATGGCTACCTTGAAACACTTTAAATGTATAGGGGTAATATCTGCAATTATCTACCTCATTAATTGACTAACCTTATTCTAAATGATTTCATTTTATGTTTAAAAATATAACACTCTTTTGCATTACCCACACAAGCATTACAGGCACTCAAACTGGTTGAATTAGCACATGGATATCTATGTGAGCAGTAACGCCACGGCAAGACTTCAACCCTTGCTACTGACCATTCACACACCTTTCATGTCTGATTCACTCACAGAAGCGCACAACACACTTCCCATACATCAAGACTTTCATCCCTACTACAGGACCATATACACATCTTTCGTATCTTCATTCACTCACAGAAACACAACCCCTACCACTGGCTAGTCCCACACTTTAATATCTCCATTCATACACAAGTTAGCCCTTTTGCTAGGGACAACTCAATCACTGGGTTGGTTAGGCGTAAGCCTAAACCAGGGCACTTGGTTGGTCAGGCGTAAGCCTCAATCATGGCACTGGGTTGGTCAGGCGTAAGCCTCAATCATGGCACTGGGCTGGTCAGGCGTAAGCCCCAACCAGGACACTGGGCTGGTCAGGCGTAAGCCACAACCAGGGCACTGGGTGTGTCAGACGAAAGCCTCAACCAGGGCCATATATCTGCATTTCAGAATCTTGAGCCTCCTGGGGTTGTGAGGGTATGCAGCTAGTATGTTTCCATAGTATGATAAATACGTTGGTATTCTGGCATGCATAGCCCTGGTTTAGAGGGGCAGTCTGGACAGTAGTAACGGGTGTCTTTATGACGTCCATGCTGACTGCACACTCTACACCTTCTACTAGGGAAAGTTTTTTTTCTCAGTAGCTGGTATATACTCGGCAAAGTGACGGCCATGCAACCTTGCATTCTCCTCACTTGGCCCAGCTACTGAAATATCCCCTGATGATGAGAGAAGGCTTTTAATAACAGATTCCTGAAATTTCAGGAAACGTAGCCCTCTTCCTTGGGTAGCCTGATACAGGACAAACGTATTGACAACTGTACCATGTATATGCTTTGCTAGAAGCAGAGTATGGTTCAAGCATCTGGCCAGGCTTTTCTACCCCTCCCATATGCCGATTGTATTCCAGGACACATATGGGTTTCATAGTTGGCATGTTCTGCCCCCTGACATAGACAGGTGATGTGCTCTCATCATGTATAGTTGTGATAAGATGCACATCCTTTTTGTCTGTGAATTTCACAGCTAGCAGCTCATCAGAGCGAAAATCTGTGGTCTCTCCTCTCTTTTGCTTTCTGAATATGCGAGTCAGAAAGCCTTTGCGATTGGCACATATTGTGCCGCATGCAACAGTGCCGTTGCTATATAGCAATTTAAATAATGGCACACCAGTGTAAATTATCCACATATACATGGTAACCTTTATTAAATATTGGGTGGAGTAAGTCCCATATTTTTTCACTGGCAGCAAGCGAGGAGGGACCATCAGGGGGGCTATAACAGAATCTTTGCCAGTGTATACCCTAAAACGATAGGTGTATCTACTAGAGCTCTCGCACAGCTTATATAGCTTGATACCATAGCGAGCTCTCTTAGAAGGAATGTATTGTTTAAAATCGGTCATGTTCTGGGTTGCCCGTGGCAGAGCATTTGCATTATTATTATAATGCAAAAACGTGAGCAGTAACATATCTGTCCCTGCTCATTGTAGCAGGGATGTTGGGGGTCATCTGAGTAGACTGCTTTGACCAATATGAGGCTATACTTGGCTTTTGCACAATCCCCATTAGCAGAGTGAGCCCCCAGAATTTCCTCATCTCTTGCAAATTGGTCGCAGTCCACCAATGTGCTCTGATATGGCGGCTCAATTCTGCATCAGTATTTTAAAAAGAATATGCTCAGCATACAAATTCTTCTGCTGAACAATAAATTCTAAGAACTCATCATCCACAAACAACTGAAAACAGTTGACGGGTTCAAAATTTGCAGTGCCCACCAAGAGGCCAGAATTGCCAGTAAATGGAGTGAAGACTGGCTGAACAATATTAGGGAAGTGTCAGGGTGCCAGGAATCAGACTGAGACAAGAAGTGCAAAAATAATCACACCTTTATTAATAGCAAAAAATAATAAAAAGTCCACAAGTCAAATAACAAGCCAGGAATCAAAACCAGAACTGGTAGTCAGACGAGCCGAGTCAGGAGCCAAAGCGAATAGTCAGACGAGCCGGAATCAAGAACAAGGAGAACAGCAAAGTCAGGAACATGCCAGGGATCAGGAACCAGGAGGGATGTCAGACAGCCAGATAAAACACACAAGCTCTCACAAAAAGGTCTGAGACAACACAAGGCCAAAGCATACTGAACAGAGGCCCTTTAAATAATGTGATGACATCACAATTCTGAGACTGCATCCTGTCTCACACGGATTATGTACACCAATCTGGCTATAAAAGGAAGTGCAGGAAATGAGCAGCATCACACAGTATGCACCGGAGTCAGGAAGAGAGGTGAGTAAAATGGCTGCCAGCAGCACATGGCAAACAGATCAGGGAAAAACCCCTGACAGTACCCTCCCCCACGGGAGGACAAAAGGCTTATTGGGGAAACGGGCATGGAAGGCACGGAGGAGGGTGGAACATGAACATCAGAGGAGGGAACCCATGAACGCTCCTCCGGACTGTAGCCCCTCCAGTGAACCAAATACTGTACGCGGCCCCTGGACATATGAGAGTCAATAATGCTGCTGACCTCATACTCCTCATGGTTTTCAACAAAGATAGGGCGGGAATGAGGCAACACAGTGGTAAACCGATTACAAACCAATGGTTTCAAGAGGGAGACATGAAAAACATTGGAGATGCACATTGCAGGAGGAAGGTTAAGAGCGTAGGCCACAGGATTGACCCGTCAAAGTATTTGAAAAGGACCAACATAACGGGAGCCAGTTTATTGGATGAATCGGGCAACAAGGATGGTTGAAACCCATAATTCGCCATGAACGGGGATAACTTGGAGGAAGCATTAATAGCACTATTACGCGCAAACTCTGCCCAAGGTAACAGTTCAGACCAATTATTGTGGTGATCTGAGACATAGCAACGGAGGAACTGTTCCAGAGCTTTATTAGACCGTTCCGCAGCCCCATTGGATTGAGGGTGATATGCCGAGGAGAAGGAAAGCTGGATCCCCATTTGAGCACAAAAGGAACGCCAAAATCTGGAGACAAACTGGCTACCCCGTTCCGACACTATCTCCTTGGGTAACCCATGTAAACGGATAACCTCCTGGGCAAAAATTGAAACAAGCTCCTGAGCGATAGGCAACTTCTTCAAGGGAATGCAATGTGACATTTTAGAGAAACGGTCAACCACCATAAGGATAACAGTATTGCCATTGGAAACAGGGAGCTCGACAATGAAGTCCATTGAAAGATGTGTCCAAGGACGCTCACCATTAGCAATAGGTTGAAGAAGACCCACAGGAAGATGTCGGAGTCTTATTCTGTGCACAATCTGAGCAGGAGGCAACATACGCAGCAACATCAGAACGAAGAGCTGGCCACCAGAATTGTTGAGTGACAGACCAAATCATTTGTTTCTTGCCTGGATGACCTGCGGCTTTAGGATAGTGATAAGTGTGCAAAAGTTTAGTTAGAAGATTCTCAGGAACAAAACACTTACCACTAGGTTTCTCAGGAGGTGCATTGGTTTGTGCAGCCAGGATCTCCTCCCCCAAGGGAGAAGTCAAATTAGTACGTATGGTAGTCAAAATATGGTCAGGAGGTATAACTGGAGTAGGTACAGAATCCTCCTTGGACAGAGGCGAAAATTATTGAGAGGGCATCAGCCCTAACATTCTTACTACCAGGCAGGTAGGAGACCACATAATTAAACCGAGACAAAAATAGCGCCCATCTGGCCCGTTGGGGCGACAAACGTTTTGCTTCAGATAGATAAGTTAAATTCTTGTGGTCAGTAAGAATGAGCACTGGCACGCTAGTACCCTCGAGAAGATGACTCCATTATGGCCAGTAATTCCCTGTCGCCAATTTCATAATTGCACTCCACTGGAGACAATTTCTTAGAGAAGAAACCACACGGATGCAAGGAACCGTCAGGCGTAGGACGTTGAGACAAGAGGGCACCTACTCCAGTCTCAGACGCATCAACCTCAAGAACGAAAGGCAGGACAGGGTTAGGATGAGCCAGAACTGGAGCGATAGCAAAGGCAGTTTCGTGAGTAACGAGTGCGGGCTTAAGGGGCCTGCCATCAATGGCCTCAATAGCAAGCGGAAATGACCAAGGCAAAACAGGAATGGAGTGCTTTTATACAAAAGCACTGTCAATGAAATAGCCCGCAGCACCGGAGTCAATAAGAGCCTGGGTGACTATGGAGTAGTCAACCCAGGAAAGGACAACCGTGACCAAAAGTTTCTCCTTTAGCGGTTCCCGGGGACGAGGATAAACCACCCAAGGTCTGCCCCCGACAGGACCTTTAGGTGTGAGCGTTTCCCGGCCGTGTAGGACAAGACTTCAAAAGGTGGCCCTGTAACCCACAATAGAGGCAGAGCCCCTCCCTCCTCTTAAAGGCCCTCTCTGCCACGGAGAGACGCATGAATCCCAACTGCATCGGCTCAGCAGTACCTGGTGACTCGGGACCAGGAGGCATGGGAGGGAGAGGGAGGCATGGGCTCCTTGAAAGAGGGCCTCTCAGTTAGTCTGATGTCAATTAGGATCAAAAAAGACACCAATGCCTCGAGATCTTCTGGTAAATCTCTGGCAGCAACTTCGTCCTTAATCGCATCAGAGAGCCCATGAAAGAAGGCGGCAACAAAGGCTTCATTGTTCCAACCTACGTCTGCGGCAAACGTACGGAGCTCAAAGGCATACTGAGCAACAGATCTTGCTAAATGGACATGAGTTGTTAAGCAGCAGAGGAGGAGCGAGCCGGAACATCAAATACCCTTCGAAAGGAGGCCACAAATTCAGGGTAATTTGAAATCACAGGTTTATTAGTCTCCCACAAGGGATTAGCCCAGGCAAGAGCTGTGTCAGAGAGTAACGAGATGAGAAATCCCACCTTAGCTCTGTCAGAGGGAAACGCCTGAGGTAACATCTCAAAATAAATGCCCACTTGGTTCAAAAACCCTCTGCACTGATTAGGATCACCTCCATATCGCTGAGGTAGAGGTGCAGAACCGGACATGCTCCTGGTAGGACTAGGTGCAGCAGCGGAAACAGGAGCAGCCATAACTTGTGGGACACTTTGGATCAATTTGCACTATCCCTGCAAACCCTGCTGACTCGTCCTGCACATTTGGACCAAACGGTGATCCTGTTCATCCATCCTGGAAATTATGGCAGGTAAAGGTGGATTATTAGCACGGCCCTTGCGTAATGTCAGGGTGCCAGGAATCTGACTGAGACAAGTAGTGCAAAAATAATCACACCTTTATTCATAGCAAAAAATAATAAAAAGTCCACAAGTCAAATAACAAGCCAGGAATCAAAACCAGAACTGGTAGTCAGACGAGCCGAGTCAGGAGCCAAAGCGAATAGTCAGACGAGCCAGAATCAGGAACAAGGAGAACAGCAGAGTCTGGAACAAGCCAGGGATCAGGAACCAGGAGGGACGTCAGACAGCCAGGTAATACACAGGAGCTCTCACAAACAGGTCTTTGACAACGCAAGGGCAAAGCATACTGAACAGAGGCCCTTTAAATAATAAGTGATGACATCACAATTCTGGGACTGCATCCTGTCTCACACAGATGATGCACACCAATCTGGCCATAAAAGGAAGTGCAGGAAATGAGCAGCATCACACAGTATGCACCAGAGTCAGGAAGAGAGGTGAGTAAAATGGCTGCCAGCAGCACATGGCAAACAGATCAGGGAAAAAACCCTGACAGGAAGGTCCACTTGTAGCTTGGAACAGGCCTGCTTGCACCTTTGAATGCAACATGTCTCATGCCCATGACTCCCACAGTATGCTGTGTGGCCACTGCAAATGTTGTTGCAACATCCCTCATGCCCATAACTCCAACAGTATGCTGTGGGGCCACTGCGGCGGATATTGTTGCCATCCCTCGGCCACAGGAACTGACAGCTTTGAACTGTTTGCGGCTACGCCGTGGCTCAGTTAATTCATCTGTCTTACTTGAATTGTCACTATATGATGACAGCCCAGGGAACAAGTCGCTGTCAGAATCTTCTGCAGCAGATGTTTCATCAGAAAAGGAAGCAGAGTCTGAGTTCATAAGAATCTCAGCTGCTTCCTCAGCACTCATCAGAAGCTTAGCCATAATTTTCTTTACAAAAATAAAGATATTTTCAAAGAAATTATGCTGCTAGAAATGAAAGATAAATTCTACTGCAAAAAATAAGCCTTCTTTCCTAAGATATGGAAAGTCCACAACATTATCAATTACTGGTAGGAATATTACTCCTGGCCAGCAGGAGGAGGCAAAGAGCACCACAGTAGAGCTGTTAAGTGTCACTCCCATACCCATAATCTCCAGTCATTCTCTTTGCCTTTGTCAACATCAGTGGCTCAATGTTTGGAGGTAATTGGTCCGATTGTCGCTTCTATGCACATCATTCCCTTTGTTCGTCTCAATTTGAGAGCTCTGCAGTTTTGCATGCTCAGACAATGGAAAGGGGACCATTCGGATCTGTCTCAGAAGATAGATCTAGATCAGTCGACAAGAGACTTCTGTGGTGTTTTTCTCATAAGCTTCTGTCTCGGGGCACATGCTTCAGGAGATCTTCCTGGGTGATTGTGAACACGGACGCCAGCCTGCTGGGCTGGGGAGCAGTCTGGGACTTGTTAAAGGCGCAAGGACTATGGACTCTGGAGGAGTCTGCTCTCCCCATAAACATCTTGGAGTTGAGAGCGATCTACAATGCTCTGATGGCTTGGCTTCAGTTGTCCTTAGCCTGGTTTATCAGGTTCCAGTTGGACAATATCACGTCATTGGCTTACATCAACCACCAGGGATGAACCCGGAGTTCCTTAACCATGAAGGAGGTGGCTTGGATTGTTCAGTGGGCGGAAGCTCACAACTGCTTTCTATCTGCCATCCACATTCCAGGAGTGAACAACTGGGAAGTGGACTTCCTGAGCAGACATTTCATCCCGGGGAGTGGGCTTTCCATCCGTAGGTGTTCTCCAGGTTAACTATCAATTCGGGGGTGCCGGAGTTGGATCTGATGGCGTCTCGGCAGAACGCCAAGTTTCCAAGGTACGGTTCGAGGTCAAGAGATCCGCAGGCCACCCTGATAGATGCTTTGGCGATTCCTTGGGATTTCAGTCTAGCATACCCGTTTCCTCCATTTGTCTTCCTTACACGAGTCATTGCTCGTATCAAACAGCAGAGAGCATCGGTAATTCTAATAGCCCCTGCATGACCTCGCAGGATCTGGTATGCGGACTTAGTGAAGATGTCATCTCTTCCACCTTGGAGGTTGCCTCTGAAGAAGGACCTTCTAATTCAGGGTCCATTCCTTCATCCAAATCTCGCTTCTCTGAAGCTGATTGCTTGGAGATCGTATGCTTAGTTCTGTCTAAGCACGTTTTTTTTCCGGTTATTGAGACCATGCTTCAGGCTTGTAAGCCTGTTACTAGAAAGATTTACCATAGGATATGGCGTAAATGCTTTTATTAGTGTGAATCCAAGGGCTACTCTAGGATTTCTAAGATTTTGTATTTTCTCCATGAAGGTCTGGAGAAGGGATTGTCAGTCAGTACTCTGAAGGGTCAGATTTCTGCATTATCTTTTGTGCTACACAAGCGTCTGGCGGATGTGCCAGATGTTCAATCTTTTTTATCAGGCCCTGGTCAGAATCAGGCCTGTGTTTAAGTCTGTTGCTCCTCCTTGGAGCCTTAACCTTGTTCTTAAAGTTTTTCTGCAGGCTCCGTTTGAGCCATTGCATTCCATAGTAAGATAGGCTATTATCTTAGAAGTTTTTTTTATTGTTATCTCCTGTGCTCAGAGAGTCTCGGAGCTCTCGGCTTTGCAGTGTGATTCGCCTTAACTTTTTTTTTCATACTAATAAGGTGGTTCTTTTTACTAAGTTAGGTTTTCTCCTGAAGGTGGTTTCGGATAGAAGTATTTGTCAAGAAATTGTTCTTCTTTCTCTATGTTCTTATCCATCTTCTCATAAGGAACGCTTGTTGCACAACTTGGATTTTGTGCATGCTTTAAAATTCTACCTACAGGCGTCTCAGGATTTTTGCCAGTCTTCTGCCCTGTTTGTTTTTTCTGGAAAGCGTACAGGTCAGAAAGCTACTACTACTTCTCTTTCTCTCTGGTTGAGAAGTATAATTCGTTTTGCTTATGAGACTGCTGTTCAGCAGTCTCCTGAGAGAATTACAGCTCATTCCATGTGGGCTGTTTCCTCTTCTTAGGCTTTCAAAATTGAAGCTTCTGTGGAACAGATTTGCAGGGCTGCAAATTGGTACTCTGCATACTTTCTTCTACAAGATACGACGAGTCCACGGATTTCATCCTTACTTGTGGGATACTGTATTATCCTCCTGCTAACAGGAAGTGGCAAAGAGCACCACAGCAGAGCTGTATATATATAGCTCCTCCCTTCCCCTCCACCCCCAGTCATTCTCTGTGCCTTTGTTATACTAGGAAGATGTAAAGTGAGGTGTTAGTTTTAGTTTCTTCAATCAAGAAGTTTTTTATTTTAAATGGTACCGGTGAGTACTATTTCCCTCAGGGGGATATGGAAGAAGATTTCTGCCCTGAGGTTGATGATCTTAGCAGCTGTAACTAAGATCCATGTTGGTTCCCACAAGACTTCTGAAGGTAATACAAGAGACATCTTCAGTGTGGAGAACGGTTTCATGCTACATGCAGCATTGAGGTATGTGCAGTCCTTGGTATATCAGAACTGGCTGACATTTATTTCCCTGCAAGGGAAGGGGTAATCAGTAGACCTGTAAAAGAAGGGTATTACTGAGTAACCTATGCTTAATTTTTTGTATATTACATATTGGGCAAGCATTATAATGGATAACCGCATTATAAAGAGACACTGGGAGAGGCAGGAATTTGCTTAAAGTTTTTATTGTTTATAAATAGTTGGGCAACGTTTTGAGTGTACTTAGGGGTTTTATAGATCCACATGGCTTTTACTTTAAACCGCTTCACCATGCGGTTGTTCAGGCCTAGACGATCATCGGACATAATGGGCGGGGCTTAATTTCGTGTGCACTTTACTCTGGCTGAGAAGGCAGCAGGCATTAGCTCCGGTTGAGCCTAGACTGGTGTTCTGTTAACCGGATCGTTGCAGAGTCATTTTGCAGTTCCCTGGGGACAGGTAGGCTGCTGTGGCGAGGTGCAGGGGTTATTTCTGTCAAATCTAACATATTTGCGTCTATAAATACCTTTTAGAGGTTAATTTCTCCCCTTACTCTTGGGGTTCAATAATTTTTGGAGCCATTAATTAGGTGTAATTAATTTTTAAGGGTAAATTAACATTTTGAAGCAGTTTTGGAAAATTTGTGCGCTTTTTTATTTCTTAAAGGTGCAGTACATGCTTTTCAAAAAATTGTTTTAATCAATAAATAAAGTGTTTAATGACTATTGTGGTTATTACTAGTCTGTTCAACATGCCTTACATTGAGGAATCTCATTGCTCTATGTGTTTAGAAGCCATTGTGGAATCCCCTCTTACATTGTATACCTCTTGTACTGAAAGGGCCTTACACTGTAAAAAGCATATTTTAGGTAAAGAAAGTGTGCCTAAGGATGATTCTCAATCTGAAGAGAATCAGGATATGCCATCTAATTCTCCCCAAGTGTCACAACCTTTAACGCCCACACAAGCGACGCCAAGTACCTCTAGTGCCTCTAATTATTTTTCTCTGCAGGAGATGGCTGCAGTTATGTCAACTACCCTTACAGAGGTATTATTTAAATTACCAGTGTTACAGGGTAAACGCAGTAGGTCAGGTATTAATGTGAATACTGAATCCTCTGATGCTTTATTGGCTGTTTCTGATTTACCCTTGCAGTGTTCTGAGTTGGGGGTCAGGGAATTGCTTTCCGAGGGAGAACTTTCAAACTCAGGAAATGTGTTACCTCAGACAGATTCGGACGTGATGTCCTTTAAATTTAAGCTTGAAAACCTCCGTCTGTTACTTCGGGAGGTCTTAGCAACTCTGGATGATTGTGACCCTATTGTGATACCACCAGAGAAATTATGTAAAATGGACAAATATCTAGAGGTGCCTACTTACAGTGATGTTTTTCCGGTTCCTAAAAGAATTTCGGAAATTGTAAAAAAAGGAATGGGATAGACCAGTTATACCGTTCTCTCCCCCTCCGAATTTTAAGAAAATGTTTCCCATATCAGACACCATTTGGGACTCGTGGCAAACGGTCCCTAAGGTGGAGGGAGCTATATCTACCCTGGCTAAGCATACAACTATACCTATTGAGGACAGTGCTTTCAAAGACCCTGTGGATAAAAAGTTAGAGGGTCTTCTAAAGAAATTATTTATTCATCAGGGTTTCCTTTTACAACCTACGGCTTGCATTGTTCCAGTAACTACTGCAGCAGCTTTTTAGTTTGATGCTCTAGAAGAATCTCTGAAGGTTGAGACTCCATTAGATGACATCTTGGATATAATTAAGGCTCTCAAGCTAGCTAATTCTTTTATTACTGATGCCGCTTTTCAAATTGCTAAATTAGCGGCGAAAACTGCAGGATTTGCCATTCTAGCGCATAGGGCGTTATAGCTCAAATCTTGGTCTGCTGATGTGTCATCAAAATCTAAGCTTTTAGCTATTCCTTTCAAAGGTAAGACCCTATTCGGGCCTGAATTGAAGGAAATCATTTCTGACATTACTGGAGGTAAAGGCCATGCCCTACCTCAGGACAAGTCTATTAAGATGAGGGGTAAACAAAATAATTTTCGTTCCTTTCGAAACTTTAAAGGAGGACCCTCTGCTCCCTCTTCCTCCACAAAGCAGGAAGGGAATTTTGCTCAATCTAAGTCTGTCTGGAGACCCAACCAGACTTGGAATAAAGGTAAACAATCCAAGAAGCCCGCTGCTGCTACAAAGACAGCATGAAGGGGCGGCCCCCGATCCGGGACCAGATCTAGTAGGGGGCAGACTTTTTTTCTTTGCTCAGGCTTGGGCAAGAGATGTTCAGGACCCCTGGGCGCTGGAAATCGTGACCCACGGATATCAACTGGAATTCATGGATTTTCTCTGAAGAGGGAGATTTCATCCTTCACAATTATCTGTAGACCAGATAAAAAGAGAGGCGTTCTTACGCTGTGTAAAAGACCTCTCTACCATGGGAGTAATTTGTCCCGTTCCAAAACCGGAACAGGGACAGGGGTTTTACTCAAATCTTTTTGTGGTTTCCAAAAAAGAGGGAACTTTCAGACCCATTTTAGATCTCAAGTGTCTAAACAAATTTCTCAGAGTCCCATCATTCAAGATGGAGACTATACGAACAATCTTACCAATGATCCAGGAGGGTCAATATATGACTACCGTGGACTTGAAGGATGCTTACCTTCATATCCCTATCCACAAGGATCATCATCAGTTCCTAAGATTTGCCTTCCTGGACAAACATTATCAGTTCATGGCTCTTCCCTTCGGGTTGGCTACAGCACCCAGAATCTTCACAAATGTTTTAGGGTCTCTTCTAGCGGTTCTCAGACCGCAGGGCATATCAGGGGCGCCTTATCTGGACGATATTCTGATTCAGGCGTCAACTTATAATTTGACAAAATCTCACACGGATATAGTATTGTCTTTCCTGAGAACTCATGGTTTGAAAGTGAACATAGAAAAGAGTTCACTAGTTCCACGGACAAGGGTTCCCTTCTTGGGGACTCTTATAGACTCGGTAGACATGAAAATATTTCTGACGTAGGTCAGAAAAACAAAGATTCTAAATACTTGCTGAGCACTTCAGTCCATTCCTCGGCCATCAGTGGCTCAGTGCATGGAGGTCATTGGATTAATAGTAGCAGCAATGGACATCATTCCGTTTGCCCACTTTCATCTCAGACCACTGCAGCTGTGCATGCTCGGACAGTGGAATGGGGACTATGCAAATGTATCTCCTCAGATAAATCTGGATCAAGAGACCAGAGACTCTCTTCTTTGGTGGTTGTCGCCGGATCATCTGTCCCAGGGGACTTGTTTCCGCAGACCCTCGTGGGTGATAGTGTCAACGGACGCCAGTTTACTGGGCTGGGGTGCAGTCTGTTGGACTCAGGTGGAGTCTCTACTTCCAATCAATATCATGGAACTGAGAGCAATATTCAATGCACTTCAGGCATGGCCTCAGTTGGCTTCGGCCAAATTCATCAGATTCCAGTCGGACAACATCACGACTGTGGCATATATCAATCATCAGGGGGGAACGAGGAGTTCCTTAGCGATGACAGAAGTATCCAAGATAATCCGATGGGCGGAGGCCCACTCTTGTTATCTGTCGGCAATCTACATCCCAGGAGTAGAAAACTGGGAAGCGGATTTTCTAAGTCGTCCAACTTTTCATCCGGGGGAGTGGGAACTCCATCCGGAGGTGTTTGCTTCATTGGTTCGCTAATGGGGCAGACCGGAACTGGATCTGATGGCATCTCGTCAGAATGCCAAACTTCCACGTTACGTATCCAGGTTGAGGGATCCACAGGCCTAACTGATAGATGTCCTGGCAGTGCCTTGGTCGTTCAGCCTAGCTTATGTGTTTCCACCGTTTCCTCTCCTTCCACGCGTGATTGCTCAAATCAAACAGGAGAGATCTTCAGTAATCCTTATAGCGCCTGCGTGGCCACGCAGGACTTGGTATGCGGATTTAGTGGACATGTCCTCTCTACCACCATGGAAACTTCCTTTGAGACAGGACCTCCTCGTTCAAGGTCCTTTCCAACATCCAAATCTAATTTCTCTGCAGCTGACTGCTTGGAGATTGAACGCTTGATTTTATCGAAGCGAGGATTCTCTGATTCGGTCATCGATACTTTGGTACAGGCTTGAAAGCCTGTCACTAAAAAAATCTATCATAAGATGTGGCGTAAATATCTTTTTTGGTGTGAATCCAAGAGTTACTCATGGAGTAAAATTAGGATTCCCAGGATTCTGTCTTTTCTCCAAGAAGGATTGGAGAAAGGGTTATCAGCAAGTTCCTTAAAGGGACAAATTTCTGCTTTGTCAATTTTGCTTCACAAGCGTTTGGCAGATGTGCCAGATGTTCATTCTTTTTGTCAGACTCTAACTAGAATTAAGCCTGTATTTAGACCAATTACTTCTCCCTGGAGTTTGAATTTAGTTCTTCGAGTTCTTCAAGGGGTTCCGTTTGAACCCATGCATTCCATAGATATTAAATTGTTATCTTGGAAAGTTCTGTTTTTAGTTGATATTTCTTCTGCTCGAAGAGTTTCTGAGCTTTCAGCTTTACAATGTGATTCGCCTTATCTTATATTTTATTCTGATAAGGTGGTTTTACGTACCAAACCTAGATTTCTTCCTAAGGTTGTTTCAAATAAGAATATTAATCAGGAAATTATTGTTCCTTCCTTGTGTCCTAATCCTTCTTCTAAGAAGGAGCGTCGGTTACATAACCTGGACGTGGTCCGTGCTTTGAAGTTTTACTTGCAGGCGACTAAGGATTTCCGTCAATCATCTTCATTATTCTGGAAAGCGTAGGGGTCAGAAAGCTACGGCTACCTCTTTCTTTTTGGCTGAGGAGTATCATCCATCTGGCAGATGAGACTGCTGGACAGCAGCCTCCTGAAAGAATTACGGCTCATTCTACTAGGGCTGTGGCTTCCACATGGGCCTTTAAAAACGATGCTTCTGTTGACCAGATTTGTAAGGCTGCGACTTGGTCGTCCCTTCATACTTTTTCTAAATTTTATAAATTTGATACTTTTGCTTCTTCTGAGGCTGTTTTTGGGAAAAAAGTTCTTCAAGCAGTGGTGCCTTCCGTTTAGGTATCTGTCTTGTCCCTCCCTTTCATCCGTGTCCTGTAGCTTTGGTATTGTATCCCACAAGTAAGGATGAAATCCGTGGACTCGTCGTATCTTGTAGAAGAAAAGGAAATTTATGCTTACCTGAAGATAAATTGATTTCTTCTACGATACGACGAGTCCACGGCCCTCCCTGTCATTTTTAAGACAGATTATATTTTGTTTTATTTTTACAACTTCAGTCACCTCTGCACCTTTTAGCTTTTCCTTTCTCTTCCTAAACCTTCGGTCGAATGACTGGGGGTGGAGGGGAAGGGAGGAGCTATATATACAGCTCTGCTGTGGTGCTCTTTGCCACTTCCTGTTAGCAGGAGGATAATATCCCACAAGTAAGGATGAAATCCGTTGACTCATCGTATCGTAGAAGAAATCAATTTATCAGGTAAGCATAAATTTCCTTTTTTCCACATTTTACTAATTTGATACTTTTTCCTAGGCCTCCTTTGGGAGAAAGGTTCTTCAAGCGGTGGTGCCTTCTGTTTAGGTCTGCCTGTCTTATCTCTTCCTAGTCATCTGTGTCCTCTAGCTTGGGTATTGGTTCCCACTAGTAGTTGATGACGTTGTGGACTCTCCATATCTTAGGAAAGAAAACAAAATGTATGCTTACCTGATAAATGTATTTATTTCCGGATATGGAGAGTCCACGACCCCACCCTTTTATTTAAGACAGTTCTTTTTGTCTAATCCTCAGGTACCTATACACCTTTGTGTTATTCCTTGTTCCATTTTCCTTTCTGTTGAAATGACTGGGGATTATGGGAGTGACACTTAAGAGCTCTGCTGTGGTGCCCTTTGCCTCCTGGCCAGGAGTGATATTCCCACTAGTAATTGATGACGTAGTGGACTCTCCATATGCATAAATAAATAAATTTATCAGTTAAGCATAAATTTTGTTTTTTTTGTAGCAAAAATGAAAGGATTTTAGACTGTGGGGGAGAGCTGAGCAAAGAGGATGTTTACTCACCTACCACACAGGCCAAAAGACTGATAAATGTTATTAGTTTTTCATAAAAACATCCCTCTACCATTGGTAATTTGTAACCACATGATCGAGGTGATCATGGGGTTACAAATATAATATCAGGAGCCATATTGGAAAAGGGAATGTTACATTTCATAGCTAAGTGATCACTGCATTTACACTGATTACTACAGTGATCATTTAGCTAGAATACTTTAACCAATAATTTTTTTAAAAAGATAAACTAGTTTATTTTTAAAAAATGTATTATGGGAGTCTCTAGCCAATTTTGATCTTTATTTATGAGCCTTTAAAGACCCCTACATTTGTTTTACTTTCTTTTAATATATATTTTTTTAACTCCCCCCCCCCCCCCAAATACCCCACAACTTATATCGTTGGAAAGGTTAGGCGATTACCTTTATAATGATGCCTGAGATACGGGCTTCTAAGCAGCATGCCCCATCTCCCTATAACTGACAATTGTCCGTTTTAAATAAAGATGCACGGTGACGTCAATACATCATTGTGCGCGAAACATGAAGCCCCGGTGATGCCTGTAACTATACAGGCCAGATCGCCGGAGTGGGTGGGAGCCCCCAGACCTCCATCAAGGTGGCTAAGTGCTAGCTGCGGCTCTGAGCCGTCGTTAGCACCTGAGTGGGAAACTCTGCGATGGCTCAGAGCCGTCGTTGGCTCTTATGAGGTTACGAAGATAGATAATACATTTATTACGCATTCCCCAGTTTTGCATAACCAACACAGTTATATTAATATACTTTTGTTTTGTAAAATGCTTTTTTTTGGTAACATATGGGATATATTTACTGCCACTAGAAGGTGGTCAAGATCCCATATCAGAGCTTAAAATCCCTTCCACCTCCAATCTCACTCTTAGTTTTGTTCTTGGTCTCATAGGATTTGGTTGAGAATAGAGCTGTTTCCAGCTACTTGCTTATGGATTTTAATTTGGGAGCTAAGATCTATATGAGATGCAGAATCCCTAGGAAGTATCATTCACAAAAGAAAAGAGAATTTTCACAGCAGCTGAATGATACAGCACATCTAAATATCCTGTCATGTGCTCAGTATTTCCATATGGGACTTCAGCCATAACTACCCTCAGGCATTGCAGGGACTTGTCCTTAGCCTCCCCCTGAGGGATAAAGGTATTTTCTCCTGCAATCCTCTGCAGTACTCGATACCTGCACTACATGGGCTCTCTACTGGATACTGCTGCAGCTGCATTGACATGGATTTGACATGCCCGGTAAGTGACTTTACACAGTACACACACAGAACAAAGGCTATTTGTAGGTACTCTGGCACAGGTACATTATAACCAGCGGACTTAACTTGCTCTCCTAATGACACATTTTTTTCTCCTTTTCAGGTCCCTACCCTTATCAGGACATAGTCAGGGAAGACTGAGGCCCCTCGCAGCCTTCTTCTGGCAGCTCTGGGTACACTATATTGACACTTTATTAAAATAGATGTATGGTCTTTTAAGAAAACCGCCATCTGCTCAGTGTAGTTAGCAGTTTAATAGAGGAGGCTCCGGCAGGGGAACATATTTTTATTAGTATTGCATGTGTAACATGCTGGTGCACATTTATTTCACTGGGGGAACTAAAAGTTATGTTAAACTATTCCGTGTAGCACTGTCTATTCTCCCGGGGTTAGCCCCGCCCCCTCAGTGTTTCCAAGCTTTTTAATCAGTCTAGATCTTTTCCATCCATTAATTTTGCTCCAGCTGTGTTGGGCCAGATTCACAGTACCTTCTCAGTTCCTTCTAGACCCAGGGAGAGGGGGTGTACCCATACAGGAGCTGCCAGTGGGTACTTAGGGGCAGATCAGTGCACATAGGGGCTGTAATTTGACCTATACTGAGGAATAAATCCAGGTGTCTGAGGGAGTTTAAGCATAGTGTAGAGGGCTCTCTACCTGATATTTCTGTACTATACCTTTTATATAAGGTGTGTTTGCATGCTTTTATTATAAGTTAAAATGGAACAACATGACTCTGTCCCCACTGTTATCTCTATAGATTAGTCAGTTTCTGATTTTCCTCTAATTACATATATATGTTTATTTTGCAAATCTGTTGCCTGCTAGGTCACTTAAATTTGTGACATTTGTATTCCTCAGATTCTGCATACACATCAGCTGCAACTGTCCATTTCAAAAGGGAAATACTTGTCACTCAGGTGGAAACTTCTTTATTTACTCCTGACGCTAATAATAGCATGTACAAAATAGTGACAGTTTGTTTAGCGACTGTCTCCAAACTAAGTAAGCGTAAGTGTAAATCTGGGGATTTAACGCCTGAGGTAAATGTGCAAAATTATTATTGTGCTGATAACCTAAGGGTTCAGATTTGATAACATCCTCTAGGCAGGAGTTTTTTTTTTTGCAAGGACTTTTAAGCAGCTGTACACCACAGCACATTCTTATGTGATCCCCCGTGTACCCAATTTGCTATAATATGTGCAATTATATGTTGTACTGAAAATAATGACATATGGTGTCATTATTATTTATTGCAACTATCTGTGCTATTAATACTTATTTATAAGTCAATATAGCATTGTACTCCCATCATTGCCAGGGGATGTAAACAGATAGTTTTGGTTTTTTATGTCAGTCTGCATTTTATATACTCTTTGGGATATTATTTGAGGAAATGTATCTCATTTAAGTTATTTACACTAATATGATATACAAATCGCTAGCAGCTGTTTATTTTGATTGCATGTTCAGCAGAACAGAAAATGGATTTTACATAGGCATAACTGTGGAGCCTTACTTTTTACATTGTATAATTATTGAATGTTTTAATACACCCAGTATTTTATTATTAATATCTTAGATAGGTGAGCTATATATCTTGACCCAATGCTAGATTTGTATATACCTCCGGAGAGGGTTTTTAACTTAAATATGCGATGGATCTACTAGTGATTCCAATGATACCAGCACCGGTGTTATATATATAGAAATACAACAAAGGGTTTTTTGGTTACGCACACCACAAAATGACTGTTTAATCTTAACACACATATTGTGGGAGTGCTACCAAAGTGACCAAAACAATTACAAAACAACAAAAAATATTGGTGCACATCCAACCACTTAAGTGGACTTAAGTGGTTGGATGTGCACCAATATTTTTTGTTTTATATATATATATATATATATATATATATATATATATATATATATATATATATATATATATATACATACAAGATGAGGAAGAAGGAGAGCTGAGTCCAAGTGTCAGAGAAAAGGTTTATTGCAGAATAGGCTTTCTGGATGCAAGGTAAGCTCCAATCTTACGCGTTTCGCGCATGAGCACATGCGCTTCATCAGAGATATCGGTCTCTGCTGTTCAGGATCCATATAAAGGGGTGAGTGGCCTATCAGGACAAGTATAGTCCTTTACTCATCAGGTGAGAAAATTACCTGCAGGTGTATGGTTTAATGGTCACTCACTACTGTGTTTACATCGATCCTGTGCAGCAGAAGACTGGGAAGAACAGATAAATAATGGTTAAATGGTTTTAAAAATAGAGCTTAGATGTACATAATGTTTCAAACATATATATATATATTTCAGTAGGTGTAGTACTGAATAAAGTCACAAAGGCGAATGCTTGCTCTAAATGCTTGTTGTATACTTTGCTTTAGTTTTGGTTTCTATATTTTCACATTTAGAAGTAAGCACATCTTTAAGTTAGACAGTTAGGCCATATTTTAAGACCTTGTAATTTGACAAAGCCCTTTATAGGGAGATTTGGACTTATAGAGATTATATCTGGCCTAACTGAGACAAAAATTAACAATAGCCTTTAATGTGACTTACAGTACTACTCCAGACATCATCATGCATAAAAATGATTAATAACATTCTGTGGTCTAATAGCATTTGTAACAAGCTTTAATAAGTTGTATTTGTGAAATACTTCTGTGAGGCCACTAGGAAAGTATATGTTTACTTTACTATATACCTGAAGTCCCCTAATAATGTTTGACTCATAGTTGTGTGTCACAAATGATGTTGAATGAAAGTAAACAGTAGGTGGAAAATTTCTCTAAAATGAGTATTGCCAATACTGAAGGAAGAAGTTCTGTTATATGATAATATAGGGGAATACTGGTGTGTGTTAGCTACCTTACCTGTTGTGAATAACAGTGCGGGGTAAGGAAATAAGACTATTAGATAAGCATGATAAAAAATGTATTTTTTTTTTCTTATTACTATAGATAAGCTAAAGGAAAAATAATCAATCTATTATTGGAAGAGGGATAGATCTAACTAAGCCTATACTAAGGACATTATGTATTTTTATGTATATATCTCTTAATTATTTCTTCTAGTTTCTTTCTTTTCTCTACTCTAAGATTTTCTATCTTTGGTAAGGGGATTTTAGAATTTTAGATCTAGAGACAGCTTGGATGTTGGAGAAAGAGTGTCTTGTTCACTCAATATATAGATTAACATCATATCTTTTGTTCATGCCTTGTGGTACCCTAGTTTGCAGCATGTAGATCCAGTATACTTCTCTTTTGGATCATGTTTTATTCCTATCTCCTCCCAGAGGATTGTTTATTATATGTTCAATTGCTTTGAATGTAAAATGGGTCAGTTTTCTCCAACATAGGTGTGTCCGGTCCACGGCGTCATCCTTACTTGTGGGATATTCTCTTCCCCAACAGGAAATGGCAAAGAGCCCAGCAAAGCTGGTCACATGATCCCTCCTAGGCTCCGCCTACCCCAGTCATTCTCTTTGCCGTTGTACAGGCAACATCTCCACGGAGATGGCTTAGAGTTTTTTAGTGTTTAACTGTAGTTTTTATTATTCAATCAAGAGTTTGTTATTTTAAAATAGTGCTGGTATGTACTATTTACTCTGAAACAGAAAAGAGATGAAGATTTCTGTTTGTATGAGGAAAATGATTTTAGCAACCGTTACTAAAATCCATGGCTGTTCCACACAGGACTGTTGAGAGGAATTAACTTCAGTTGGGGGAACAGTGAGCAGTCTTTTGCTGCTTGAGGTATGACACATTCTAACAAGACGATGTAATGCTGGAAGCTGTCATTTTCCCTATGGGATCCGGTAAGCCATTTTTATTCAGATAGTAAATAAGGGCTTCACAAGGGCTTATTAAGACTGTAGACATTTTCTGGGCTAAATCGATTCATATATTACACATATTTAGCCTTGAGGAATCATTTAATCTGGGTATTTTGGTAAAATAATATCGGCAGGCCCTGTTTTAGACACCTTATTCTTTAGGGGCTTTCCCTAATCATAGGCAGAGCCTCATTTTCGCGCCGGTATTGCGCACTTGTTTTTGAGAGGCATGACATGCAGTTGCATGTGTGAGGAACTCTAATACATAGAAAAGACTTTCTGAAGGCGTCATTTGGTATCGTATTCCCCTTTGGGCTTGGTTGGGTCTCAGCAAAGCAGATACCAGGGACTGTAAAGGGGTTAAAGTTAAAAACGGCTCCGGTTCCGTTATTTTAAGGGTTAAAGCTTCCAAATTTGGTGTGCAATACTTTTATGGCTTTAAGACACTGTGGTGAAATTTTGGTGAATTTTGAACAATTCCTTCATACTTTTTCGCAATTGCAGTAATAAAGTGTGTTCAGTTTAAAATTTAAAGTGACAGTAACGGTTTTATTTTAAAACGTTTTTTGTACTTTGTTATCAAGTTTATGCCTGTTTAACATGTCTGAACTTCCAGATAGACTGTGTTCTGAATGTGGGGAAGCCAGGGTTCCTTCTCATTTAAATAAATGTGATTTATGCAGGGGAGGGCTGGCAGCCTTAGGCCTGGGGGGCAAATCCAGTCAAGTGGCCCATTGCACCAACAAATCAGCTCACAGCCACAGGACCCACAGCACGCCACAGCCAGCAGGACCCACCACAGGACCCATAGCCAGCAGGACCCACCAGGAATAACCTTTACTGAAGCCAACTGGGATTAGATAGTGCATGATCACTTCCAATTCTTGGAATTAGAAAAAAAAAACTTTGTTTTCAAAGTGTAATTGCAGAAAATGGTGCAAAATAATGAAAGTTTATTGCAAAGGTGTTTTACTAGACTTTATTTAAAATGTTGTATTCTCAAAGTGTTTACATTCCTTAAAAAATGTGGGCTGGTGGAATGTGCCAGCCATGGGGATTTTTTCCAGAGGTTAAAGGAAAGCTTTTGAGCAGTTTTTTCTGCAATGACTTTAAACCACTGATTTTTTTTTAAATGTTTTTTTTAGCACATTCATTGCCTCTTTAAAAATATGGTGACCATGTAGGCTGGTAGAATTGTAGGTGTGTACATGCCGGATTAACAACTAAATAAGAAAACATCTAAAATGTATTCTAAACTAAATAAGCTACAGTTAGAGCGATCACACATTACCTATTATTTTTCATGCTGCATGGAGTGTGTGCAGCCCTCATGTACACCTAAAGCCATGTTGCTTTCCTATTTAAATTACTATATATATAATTTACATATAGTAAACAAGAGTTCTTTAGTTTAATCTTAATACACTGAAAGGGACATGAAACCCATTTTTTTTTCTCACAATTCAGATAGAGTTTACAATTTTAAACAGCTTTGCAATTCACTTATATTGTCAAATTTGCTTTGTTTTCTTGGTATCCTTTATTATTATTATTTGTAGAGCGTCAACATATTCTGCAGCCCTATAAACATAGGTATAATATGCATTTTTACGAGACAAATGGGTAGGGGGGCCTACCAAGAGTTGCACTGTTGCAATTCAGCTCTCATGAAGGTGATCTATAAAGCAGCTGGGCTTGTATGCTTATGTGCTTGTTCAGGCGCAGCAATGCACTACTGGGAGATAGCGGCTGATTGGTGGCTGTATATATGCTTCTTGTTATTGTCTCACCTAATGTGTTTATCTAGCTCCCAGAAGAGAAATGCTGCCCCTTCAAGAAAAGATACCAAGAAAATGAAGCAAATTTGATAAAAAAAACTGTAAGTCCACTGGAATAATTTTTTAAAACTGTTTGCTCTATCTGAATCATGAAAAAAAAACATTGGGTTTCATGTCCCTTAAAGTTACAGATTAAAGGGACATGAAACCCAAACATTTTCTTTCATGATTCAGATAGATTATACATTTTTAAACAACTTTCCAATTTACTTCTCTAATCAATTTTGCTTTATTTGCTTGGTATCTTTTATTGAAGAAGCAGCAATGCACTCCTGGGAGAAAGCTGAACACATTTGTAAGCCAATTAAAATGGACATACAAGTTCATCCACCTATAAGCAGCTAGCTCCAAGCTCCTGAGCCTATCTAGATATGCTTTTCAACAAATCATTTCAAAGGAATAAAGCAAATTAGAAAATAGAAGTAAATTGTAAAGTTGTTTAAAATTGTATGTTCTGTCTGAATCATGAAAGACAAATTTTGTGTTCATGTCCCTTTAATAATACTGCAAGAATGCAAATGCAATTAAAAGCTCCACAATGCATGTACATGTTTAATAACTTAAAGGGACATGAAACCCATTTTTTTCTTTTAAGATTCAGATAGAGCATACAGTTTTAACATCTTTCCAATGTACTTTTAGTATCAATGTTGCTTCATTTTCTTGGTATCCTTTATTGAAGGAGCAGCAATGTACTACCATGTACTTAACACATTGTTAAGCCAATGACAATAGATATATATGTGCAGCCACCAATAAGTAGCTAGCTCCCAGATCCTAAGCTTACCTATCTATCTTTTTCAGCAAAGGATACCAAGAGAACTAAGCAAATTAGATAATAAAAGTAAATTAAGAAGTTGTTTAAAACTGTGTGCTCTATCTGAACCATGAAAGTAAAATGATGGTTTTCATGTCCCTTTAATAAAAATGATTCAGGAAGCCTGTTTTTAGCTAATTCCTCCTAGAAACCATGAAATTACTAACTTAGAAAAAAACACAGCATAGACACAGTTTATCTGAATTAACAATAACACAGAATGCTTTTAAAAGATAATATGCTTCCATATTTCCATGAAGCCCTGCTCACTAGCTCTGGGGTACACATACAATACACTCCCATTGCAGTACTGTGTATAAATGTACAGCCTAGCAAGGGACTGTTAACTACAGTTAAACATCACACAGCAATGCATATATGACAAATACTGCTCACTAGCTCTGGGGTACACATACAGTACACTCCCATTGCAGAATTGTATATAGATGTGCAGCCTAGCAAGGGACTGTTACCTACAGTTAAACATTATTATTATTATTATTTCCCCATGTAGGATACAACATAAACGGAAATGTCTTATCCCAATGCTTCAGCTAAAATAAAAGCTGCACAGTATTTGCTGTATTATACATGAGGATCTTACTGCACAACCACAGTATTAGCTGTATTCTACATGAGGATTTCACTGCAGCCCGGCCCCTGAAGAAACCTTACACACTTGCTGACAGCACATTTATGTACTTACTGTTTAGTAGAGGTGGCCACACATGATCTAGCAGCTCACACTGATGCCTTTCCCTCCATTCATTGAGACTGCGCTCTGTTTGACTAGGGAAAGCCTGCACTAAGCCCTTCCCCCTCAGCACATGGCCTTTCAGTTTCAGTGCCATAGAGAGAAAGGCTGCTCCACTGCAGCTTATGTGTGTACAGCTGCTCCCCCTGCTGGCCGTTATTAAAATTACAATAAAAAAAAAAAAAAAAAGCAGCAGCCGTTTTTAACATGATTTAGGGCAGCCTGGGGGGCAATTGCCTCTCTGCCCCCTGGCCCAGTCCGCCCCTGGATTTATGTGACACTGAAAATGATGCCCAAGATGATTCCTCAAGTGAGGGGAGTAAGCATGGTACTGCATCATTCCCTCCTTCGTCTACACGAGTCTTGCCCACTCAGGAGGCCCCTAGTACATCTAGCGCGCCAATACTCCTTACTATGCAACAATTAACGGCTGTAATGGATAATTCTATCAAAAACATTTTAGCCAAAATGCCCACTTATCAGCGTAAGCGCGACTGCTCTGTTTTAGATACTGAAGAGCATGAGGACGCTGATGATAATGGTTCTGAAATGCCCCTACACCAGTCTGAGGGGGCCAGGGAGGTTTTGTCTGAGGGAGAAATTTCGGATTCAGGGAAAATTTCTCAACAAGCTGAACCCGATGTGATTACATTTAAATTTAAGTTGGAACATCTCCACGCTCTGCTTAAGGAGGTATTATCCACTCTGGATGATTGTGAGAATTTGATCATCCCAGAGAAACTATGTAAAATGGACAAGTTCCTAGAGGTCCCGGGGCTCCCAGAAGCTTTTCCTATACCCAAGCGGGTGGCGGACATTGTAAATAAAGAATGGGAAAGGCCCGGTATACCTTTCGTCCCTCCCCCCATATTTAAAAAATTGTTTCCTATGGTCGACCCCAGAAAGGACTTATGGCAGACGGTCCCCAAGGTCGAGGGAGCGGTTTCTACTTTAAACAAACGCACCACTATACCCATAGAAGATAGTTGTGCTTTCAAAGATCCTATGGATAAAAAATTAGAAGGTTTGCTTAAAAAGATGTTTGTTCAGCAGGGTTACCTTCTACAACCAATTTCATGCATTGTCCCTGTCACTACAGCCGCGTGTTTCTGGTTCGATGAGCTAGTAAAGGCGATCGATAGTGATTCTCCTCCTTATGAGGAGATTATGGACAGAATCCGTGCTCTCAAATTGGCTAATTCTTTCACCCTAGACGCCACTTTGCAATTGGCTAGGTTAGCGGCGAAAAATTCTGGTTTTGCTATTGTGGCGCGCAGAGCGCTTTGGTTAAAATCTTGGTCAGCGGATGCGTCTTCCAAGAACAAATTGCTTAACATTCCTTTCAAGGGGAAAACGCTGTTTGGCCCTGACTTGAAAGAGATTATCTCTGATATCACTGGGGGCAAGGGCTACGCCCTTCCTCAGGATAGGTCTTTCAAGGCCAAAAATAAACCTAATTTTCGTCCCTTTCGCAGAAACGGACCAGCCCCAAGTGCTACGTCCTCTAAGCAAGAGGGTAATACTTCTCAAGCCAAGCCAGCCTGGAGACCAATGCAAGGCTGGAACAAAGGAAAGCAGGCCAAGAAACCTGCCACTGCTACCAAGACAGCATGAGATGTTGGCCCCCGATCCGGGACCGGATCTGGTGGGGGGCAGACTCTCTCTCTTCGCTCAGGCTTGGGCAAGAGATGTTCTGGATCCTTGGGCACTAGAAATAGTCTCCCAAGGTTATCTTCTGGAATTCAAGGGGCTTCCCCCAAGGGGGAGGTTCCACAGGTCTCAATTGTCTTCAGACCACATAAAAAGACAGGCATTCTTACATTGTGTAGAAGACCTGTTAAAAATGGGAGTGATTCATCCTGTTCCATTAGAAGAACAAGGGATGGGGTTCTACTCCAATCTGTTCGTAGTTCCCAAAAAAGAGGGAACATTCAGACCAATCTTAGATCTCAAGATCCTAAACAAGTTTCTCAAGGTTCCATCGTTCAAAATGGAAACCATTCGAACAATTCTTCCTTCCATCCAGGAAGGTCAATTCATGACCACGGTGGATTTAAAGGATGCGTATCTACATATTCCTATCCACAAGGAACATCATCGGTTCCTAAGGTTCGCATTCCTGGACAAGCATTACCAGTTTGTGGCACTTCCGTTCGGATTAGCCACTGCTCCAAGGATTTTCACAAAGGTACTAGGGTCCCTTCTAGCGGTGCTAAGACCAAGGGGCATTGCAGTAGTACCTTACTTGGACGACATTCTGATTCAAGCGTCGTTCCTTCCTCAAGCAAAGGCTCACACGGACATTGTCCTGGCCTTTCTCAGATCTCACGGGTGGAAAGTGAACGTAGAAAAAAGTTCTCTATCTCCGTCAACAAGGGTTCCCTTCTTGGGAACAATAATAGACTCCTTAGAAATAAGGATTTTTCTGACAGAGGCCAGAAAATCAAAACTTCTAAACTCTTGTCAAATACTTCATTCTGTTCCTCTTCCTTCCATAGCGCAGTGCATGGAAGTAATAGGTTTGATGGTAGCGGCAATGGACATAGTTCCTTTTGCGCGAATTCATCTAAGACCATTACAACTGTGCATGCTCAGTCAGTGGAATGGGGACTATACAGACTTGTCTCCGACGATACAAGTAGATCAGAGGACCAGAGATTCACTCCGTTGGTGGCTGTCCCTGGACAACCTGTCACAGGGGATGAGCTTCCGCAGACCAGAGTGGGTCATTGTCACGACCGACGCCAGTCTGGTGGGCTGGGGCGCGGTCTGGGGACCCCTGAAAGCTCAGGGTCTTTGGTCTCGGGAAGAATCTCTTCTCCCGATAAATATTCTGGAACTGAGAGCGATATTCAATGCTCTCAAGGCTTGGCCTCACCTAGCAAAGGCCAAGTTCATACGGTTTCAATCAGACAACATGACGACTGTTGCGTACATCAACCATCAGGGGGGAACAAGGAGTTCCCTGGCGATGGAAGAAGTGACCAAAATCATTCAATGGGCGGAGACTCACTCCTGCCACTTGTCTGCAATCCACATCCCAGGAGTGGAAAATTGGGAAGCGGATTTTCTGAGTCGTCAGACATTTCATCCGGGGGAGTGGGAACTCCATCCGGAAATCTTTGCCCAAATTACTCAATTGTGGGGCATTCCAGACATGGATCTGATGGCCTCTCGTCAGAACTTCAAGGTTCCTTGCTACGGGTCCAGATCCAGGGATTCCAAGGCGACTCTAGTAGATGCACTAGTAGCACCTTGGACCTTCAAACTCGCTTATGTATTCCCGCCGTTTCCTCTCATCCCCAAGCTGGTAGCCAGGATCAATCAGGAGAGGGCATCGGTGATCTTGATAGCTCCTGCGTGGCCACGCAGGACTTGGTATGCAGACCTGGTGAATATGTCATCGGCTCCACCATGGAAGCTACCTTTGAGACGAGACCTTCTTGTTCAAGGTCCGTTCGAACATCCGAATCTGGTCTCACTCCAACTGACTGCTTGGAGATTGAACGCTTGATCTTATCAAAGCGAGGGTTCTCAGATTCTGTCATTGATACTCTTGTTCAGGCCAGAAAGCCTGTAACTAGAAAAATTTACCACAAAATATGGAAAAAATATATCTGTTGGTGTGAATCTAAAGGATTCCCTTGGGACAAGGTAAAAATTCCTAAGATTCTATCCTTTCTTCAAGAAGGTTTGGAGAAAGGATTATCTGCAAGTTCCTTGAAGGGACAGATTTCTGCCTTGTCTGTGTTACTTCACAAAAAGCTGGCAGCTGTGCCAGATGTTCAAGCCTTTGTTCAGGCTCTGGTTAGAATCAAGCCTGTTTACAAACCTTTGACTCCTCCTTGGAGTCTCAATTTAGTTCTTTCCGTTCTTCAGGGGGTTCCGTTTGAACCCTTACATTCCGTTGATATCAAGTTATTATCTTGGAAAGTTTTGTTTTTGGTTGCAATTTCTTCTGCTAGAAGAGTTTCAGAATTATCTGCTCTGCAGTGTTCTCCTCCTTATCTGGTGTTCCATGCAGATAAGGTGGTTTTACATACTAAACCTGGTTTTCTTCCGAAAGTTGTTTCTAACAAAAACATTAACCAGGAGATAGTCGTGCCTTCTTTGTGTCCGAATCCAGTTTCAAAGAAGGAACGTTTGTTGCACAATTTGGATGTTGTTCGTGCTCTAAAATTCTATTTAGATGCTACAAAGGATTTTAGACAAACATCTTCCTTGTTTGTTGTTTATTCTGGTAAGAGGAGAGGTCAAAAAGCAACTTCTACCTCTCTCTCTTTTTGGATTAAAAGCATCATCAGATTGGTTTATGAGACTGCCGGACGGCAGCCTCCTGAAAGAATCACAGCTCATTCCACTAGGGCTGTGGCTTCCACATGGGCCTTCAAGAACGAGGCTTCTGTTGATCAGATATGTAAGGCAGCGACTTGGTCTTCACTGCACACTTTTACAAAATTTTACAAGTTTGATACTTTTGCTTCTTCTGAGGCTATTTTTGGGAGAAAGGTTCTGCAAGCCGTGGTGCCTTCCATCTAGGTGACCTGATTTGCTCCCTCCCTTCATCCGTGTCCTAAAGCTTTGGTATTGGTTCCCACAAGTAAGGATGACGCCGTGGACCGGACACACCTATGTTGGAGAAAACAGAATTTATGTTTACCTGATAAATTACTTTCTTCTGTTATGTGTGATCAGTCCACGGGTCATCATTACTTCTGGGATATAACTCCTCCCCAACAGGAAATGCAAGAGGATTCACCCAGCAGAGCTGCATATAGCTCCTCCCCTCTACGTCAGTCCCAGTCATTCTCTTGCACCCAACGACTAGATAGGATGTGTGAGAGGACTATGGTGATTATACTTAGTTTTTATGACTTCAATCAAAAGTTTGTTATTTTACAATAGCACCGGAGCGTGTTATTACTTCTCTGGCAGAGTTTGAGGAAGAATCTGCCAGAGTTTTTTTACTATGATTTTAACCGGAGTAGTTAAGATCATATTGCTGTTCTCGGCCATCTGAGGGAGGTAAAGGCTTCAGATCAGGGGACAGCGGGCAGATGAATCTGCATTGAGGTATGTAGCAGTTTTTATTTTCTGAATGGAATTGATGAGAAAATCCTGCCATACCGTTAAAATGACATGTATGTATACACTTCAGTATTCTGGGGATGGTATTTCACCGGAACTACTCTGCTAAAGGTCACTAATACTTTTAATAACTATTTATCATGTTAAACGTTTTTGCTGGAATGTAGAATCGTTTACATTGCTGAGGTACTGTGTGAATAGATATTTGGGCATTATTTTCCACTTGGCAGTTTTTTGCTTGTAATTGTGACAGTTTCGTTTCTCTTCACTGCTGTGTGGGAGAGGGAGGGGCCGTTTTTGGCGCTCTTTACTACGCATCAAGAAATTCCAGTCAGTCATTTTTATTTTTCCTGCATGATCCGGTTCATCTCTGACAGATCTCAGGGGTCTTCAAACTTCTTTGAAGGGAGGTAACTTCTCTCAGCAGAGCTGTGAGAATTCTTATAGTGACTGTGCATAAAAACGTTGCTTTGTACTTTTTATGTCAAATTTAATTATTGTTATTTTACTAATGGGAACAAACCTTTGCTAAGAGCTGTGTTGTTTTAAAGTTTGATGCTATAACTGCTTTTCAGTTCATTATTTTAACTGTTATTTAATCGTTTAGTACCTCTTTGAGGCACAGTATTTTTTTGCTAAAAAAGATTATAACCAAGTTGTAAGTTTTTTGCTAGTGTGTTAAACATGTCTGACTCAGAGGAAGATATCTGTGTCATTTGTTCCAATGCCAAGGTGGAGCCCAATAGAAATTTATGTACTAACTGTATTGATGCTACTTTAAATAAAAGTCAATCTGTACAATGTGAACAAATTTCACCAAACAGCGAGGGGAGAGTTATGCCGACTAACTCGCCTCACGCGGCAGTACCTGCATCTCCCGCCCGGGAGGTGCGTGATATTATGGCGCCTAGTACATCTGGGCGGCCATTACAGATAACATTACAAGATATGGCTACTGTTATGACTGAAGTTTTGTCTAAATTACCAGAACTAAGAGGCAAGCGTGATCACTCTGGGGTGAGAACAGAGTGCGCTGACAATGCTAGGGCCATGTCTGATACTGCGTCACAGCTCGCAGAGCATGAGGACGGAGAGCTTCATTCTGTGGGTGACGGTTCTGATCCAAACAAATTGGACTCAGATATTTCAAATTTTAAATTTAAATTGGAGAACCTCCGTGTATTACTAGGGGAGGTCTTAGCAGCTCTTAACGATTGTAACACCGTTGCAATACCAGAGAAACTGTGTAGGTTGGATAAATACTTTGCGGTACCGGCGAGTACTGACGTTTTTCCTATACCTAAAAGACTAACTGAAATTGTTACTAAGGAGTGGGATAGACCCGGTGTGCCGTTCTCACCCCCTCCAATATTTAGAAAGATGTTCCCAATAGACGCCACCACTAGGGACTTATGGCAGACGGTCCCCAAGGTGGAGGGAGCAGTTTCTACTTTAGCTAAGCGTACCACTATCCCGGTGGAGGATAGCTGTGCTTTTTCAGATCCAATGGATAAAAAGTTAGAGGGTTACCTTAAGAAAATGTTTGTTCAACAAGGTTTTATATTACAACCCCTTGCATGTATCGCGCCGATTACGGCTGCGGCAGCATTTTGGATTGAGTCGCTGGAAGAGAACCTTAGTTCATCTACGCTAGACGACATTACGGACAGGCTTAGAGTCCTTAAACTAGCTAATTCTTTCATTTCGGAGGCCGTAGTACATTTAACTAAACTTACGGCTAAGAACTCAGGATTCGCCATACAGGCACGTAGGGCGCTGTGGCTAAAATCCTGGTCAGCTGATGTGACTTCTAAGTCCAAATTACTTAATATACCTTTCAAGGGGCAGTCTTTATTTGGGCCCGGTTTGAAAGAAATTATCGCTGACATTACAGGTGGTAAGGGCCACGCCCTACCTCAAGACAAAGCCAAAGCTAAGGCTAGACAGTCTAATTTTCGTCCCTTTCGGAATTTCAAAACAGGAGCAGCATCAACCTCCACTGCACCAAAACAGGAAGGAGCTGTTGCTCGTTACAGGCAAGGCTGGAAGCCTAACCAGTCCTGGAACAAGAGCAAGCAGGCCAGGAAACCTGCTGCTGCCCCAAAGACAGCATGAACCGAGAGCCCCCGATCCGGGACCGGATCTAGTGGGGGGCAGACTCTCTCTCTTTGCCCAGGCCTGGGCAAGAGATGTTCAGGATCCCTGGGCTCTAGAGATCATATCTCAGGGATACCTTCTCGACTTCAAATTATCTCCCCCAAGAGGGAGATTTCATCTGTCAAGGTTGTCAACAAACCAGATAAAGAAAGAAGCGTTTCTACGCTGCGTACAAGATCTGTTATTAATGGGAGTGATCCATCCGGTTCCGCGGTCGGAACAAGGACAAGGGTTCTACTCAAACCTGTTTGTGGTTCCCAAAAAAGAGGGAACTTTCAGGCCAATCTTAGATTTAAAGATTCTAAACAAATTCCTAAGAGTTCCATCGTTCAAAATGGAAACTATTCGGACAATCTTACCCATGATCCAAGAGGGTCAGTACATGACCACAGTGGATTTAAAGGATGCTTACCTTCACATACCGATCCACAAAGATCATCACCGGTACCTAAGGTTTGCCTTCTTAGACAGGCACTACCAGTTTGTAGCTCTTCCATTCGGACTGGCTACGGCTCCAAGAATCTTCACAAAGGTTCTGGGTGCCCTTCTAGCGGTACTAAGACCGCGAGGGATTTCGGTAGCTCCGTACCTAGACGACATTCTAATACAAGCTTCAAGCTTTCAAACTGCCAAGTCTCATACAGAGTTAGTTCTGGCATTTCTAAGGTCGCATGGATGGAAAGTGAACGAAAAGAAGAGTTCTCTTTTTCCTCTCACAAGAGTTCCATTCTTGGGGACTCTTATAGATTCTGTAGAAATGAAGATTTACCTGACAGAAGACAGGTTAACAAAGCTTCAAAATGCATGCCGCGTCCTTCATTCCATTCAACACCCGTCAGTAGCTCAATGCATGGAGGTGATCGGCTTAATGGTAGCGGCAATGGACATAGTACCTTTTGCACGCCTACACCTCAGACCGCTGCAATTATGCATGCTAAGTCAGTGGAATGGGGATTACTCAGATTTGTCCCCTACTCTGAATCTGAATCAAGAGACCAGAAATTCTCTTCTATGGTGGCTTCATCGGCCACACCTGTCCAGGGGGATGCCATTCAGCAGGCCAGACTGGACAATTGTAACAACAGACGCCAGCCTACTAGGTTGGGGCGCTGTCTGGAATTCTCTGAAGGCTCAGGGACTATGGAATCAGGAGGAGAGTCTCCTTCCAATAAACATTCTGGAATTGAGAGCAGTTCTCAATGCCCTTCTGGCTTGGCCCCAGTTAACAACTCGGGGGTTCATCAGGTTTCAGTCGGACAACATCACGACTGTAGCTTACATCAACCATCAGGGAGGGACAAGAAGCTCCCTAGCAATGATGGAAGTATCAAAGATAATTCGCTGGGCAGAGTCTCACTCTTGCCACCTGTCAGCAATCCACATCCCGGGAGTGGAGAACTGGGAGGCGGATTTCTTGAGTCGCCAGACTTTTCATCCGGGGGAGTGGGAACTTCATCCGGAGGTCTTTGCCCAAATACTTCGACGTTGGGGCAAACCAGAGATAGATCTCATGGCGTCTCGCCAGAACGCCAAACTTCCTCGCTACGGGTCCAGATCCAGGGATCCGGGAGCAGTTCTGATAGATGCTTTGACAGCACCTTGGAACTTCAGGATGGCTTATGTGTTTCCACCCTTCCCGCTGCTTCCTCGATTGATTGCCAAAATCAAACAGGAGAGAGCATCAGTAATTCTAATAGCACCTGCATGGCCACGCAGGACTTGGTATGCAGATCTGGTGGACATGTCATCCTGTCCGCCTTGGTCTCTACCTCTAAGACAGGACCTTCTGATACAGGGTCCATTCAAACATCAAAATCTAACTTCTCTGAAGCTGACTGCTTGGAAATTGAACGCTTGATTTTATCAAAACGTGGTTTTTCTGAGTCGGTTATTGATACCCTGATTCAGGCTAGGAAGCCTGTTACCAGAAGGATTTACCATAAAATATGGCGGAAATACCTATACTGGTGCGAATCCAAAGGTTACTCCTGGAGTAAGGTTAGGATCGCTAGGATATTGTCTTTTCTACAAGAAGGTTTAGAAAAGGGTTTATCAGCTAGTTCATTAAAGGGACAGATTTCAGCTCTGTCCATCTTGTTACACAGACGTCTGTCAGAAAATCCAGACGTCCAGTCCTTTTGTCAGGCTTTAGCTAGGATCAAGCCTGTATTTAAAGCTGTTGCTCCACCATGGAGTTTAAACTTAGTTCTTAACGTTTTACAGGGTGTTCCGTTTGAACCCCTTCATTCCATTGATATAAAAATGTTATCTTGGAAAGTTCTGTTTTTAATGGCTATTTCCTCGGCTCGAAGAGTCTCTGAGTTATCAGCCTTACATTGTGATTCCCCTTATCTGATTTTTCACTCAGACAAGGTAGTTCTGCGTACTAAACCTGGGTTCTTACCTAAGGTAGTCACTAACAGGAACATCAATCAAGAGATTGTTGTACCATCCTTGTGTCCAAATCCTTCTTCAAAGAAGGAACGTCTTCTACACAATCTGGATGTAGTTCGTGCCCTCAAGTTCTACTTGCAGGCAACTAAAGATTTTCGCCAAACTTCTTCCTTGTTTGTCGTTTACTCTGGACAGAGGAGAGGTCAAAAAGCTTCTGCTACCTCTCTCTCTTTTTGGCTTCGTAGCATAATACGTTTAGCCTATGAGACTGCTGGACAGCAGCCTCCTGAAAGAATTACAGCTCACTCCACTAGAGCTGTGGCTTCCACTTGGGCCTTTAAGAATGAGGCCTCTGTTGAACAGATTTGCAAGGCTGCAACCTGGTCTTCGCTTCATACTTTTTCCAAATTTTACAAATTTGACACTTTTGCTTCTTCGGAGGCTATTTTTGGGAGAAAGGTTCTTCAGGCAGTGGTTCCTTCTGTATAATGAGCCTGCCTATCCCTCCCGTCATCCGTGTACTTTTGCTTTGGTATTGGTATCCCAGAAGTAATGATGACCCGTGGACTGATCACACATAACAGAAGAAAACATAATTTATGCTTACCTGATAAATTCCTTTCTTCTGTTGTGTGATCAGTCCACGGCCCGCCCTGTTTTAAGGCAGGTAAATATCTTTTAAATTATACTCCAGTCACCACTTCACCCTTGGTTACTCCTTTCTCGTTGATTCTTGGTCGAATGACTGGGACTGACGTAGAGGGGAGGAGCTATATGCAGCTCTGCTGGGTGAATCCTCTTGCATTTCCTGTTGGGGAGGAGTTATATCCCAGAAGTAATGATGACCCGTGGACTGATCACACAACAGAAGAAAGGAATTTATCAGGTAAGCATAAATTATGTTTTCTCCAACGGTGTGTCCGGTCCACGGCCCGCCCTGGTTTTTTAATCAGGTCTGATAATTTATTTTCTTTAACTACAGTCACCACGGTATCATATGGTTTCTCCTATGCAAATATTCCTCCTTAACGTCGGTCGAATGACTGGCGTAGGCGGAGCCTAGGAGGGATCATGTGACCAGCTTTGCTGGGCTCTTTGCCATTTCCTGTTGGGGAAGAGAATATCCCACAAGTAAGGATGACGCCGTGGACCGGACACACCGTTGGAGAAAGTAATTTATCAGGTAAACATAAATTCTGTTTTTGTGAATGTGTATGAAAGTGTTTGGCCACTGGTGTTCTGGGGAATTCTTCCTCTATGGATAGGAGATGTTCTCTTATGCGGTCTTTTAAGGGGCGTGTAGTGATACCAACATATTGTTGTTGGCAGTATGAACATGTGATCAGATAAATTACGTATGTTGATGTGCAATCCATCCTAGTGGTAATGGGGTATGATTTGTTGGTTTGCGAGGAAGTGAATGTTAAGCACTTGTCAGTGTATTTACAACTTTTGCATGGTATACGGCCACATCTGTAGTTTCCTTTTGTGGGGGTGAGCCAATTAGTGATTGATGGAATTTTATTGTGAAACTTATGTGTGATCTTGTCTCGTATTGTTGGTGCTTTTTTAGCTACAAATCTAATACGTTTCTGTAATTTGTCCCTTAGAATGGTATCACTATTGAGAACAGGTAGATACTTCTTAATGATTCTAGTGATGGTGTAAAATTGGTTACTATAATTCGTGACAAAGCATATGTCTTCTTTTGTATCATTTCTGTTGGATGTAATTTTAACTGTTTTGTTGGTTAACAATAGTGTCCTATCCATTCTCATTACTTGAGATTTGGTTTTGAGAAGCAAGCTTTTTTTGTATCCTCTGGCTACTAGTCTATTTGTGAGTTCATCTGCTTGTTTGATGTATGACTGGAGAGAGCTGCAATTTCTCCGCAGTCTGAGGTATTGACCCTTAGGGATGCCTCTTTGTGTGTGTGGAGCATGGCAAGAGTCTGCTCTTAGTATCGTATTTCTTGCTAGAGGTTTTCTAAATGTACTAGTTATGATTTCTCCTACACTGTTGTGTTCTAGTGTGAGGTCTAGGAAATTAATGATGTGGTCATCATTTTGATGTGTAAGTGTCAGATTGAGTGTATTGTTATTGAAGTAATTGATGATCTCTTGGATGGTAAGTTCTGTGTTCTTCTTGTAAATCAGAATTAAGTCATCTATAAACCTGCCGTATACAACTTCTTTGTCCTCGAGAGCCAGTCCACCCCCAAAGAGATAAAGATGTTCGAAGTACCCCATATACAAGTTTGCATATGAGGGGGCAAACTTGGCCCCCATGGCAGTGCCACATTTCTGGAGGTAGTAATGGCCCTATATAATATATATATATATATAATATATATATATATATATATATATATATATATATATATATATATATATATATATATATATATATATATACACACATACACAGTCGTATGCAAAAGTTTAGGCACCCCTGACAATTTCCATTTATAAATAATTGGGTGTTTGGATCGGCAATTTCATTTTGATCTATCAAATAACTGAAGGACACAGTAATATTTCAGTAGTGAAATGAGGTTTATTCGATTAACAGAAAATGTGCAATATGCATCAAAACGAAATTAGACAGGTGCATAAATTTGGGCACCCCAACAGAAATATCGCATCAATATTTAGTAGAGCCTTTTTTAGCAGAAATAACATAGCCTGTAATAGCCTGTAATGAGTGTCTGGATTCTGGATGAAGATATTTTGGACCGTTCCTCCTTGCAAAACATCTCCAGTTCAGTTAGGTTTGATGGTTGGCGAGCATTGACAGCCCGCTTCAAATTACCCCACAGATTTTCAATGATATTCAGGTCTGGGGACAAGGATGGCCATTCCAGAACATTGTACTTGTTCCTCTGCATAAATGCCAGAGTAGATTTTGAGCAGTATTTTGGGTCGTTGTCTTGTTGAAATATCCAGCCCTGGCGTAACTTCAACTTTGTGACTGATTCCTCAACATTATTCTCAAGTATCTGCTGATATTGAGTGGAATCCATGCGACCCTCAACTTTAACAAGAAGGCACTGGCCCCACAGCCCCACAGCATGATGGAACATCCACTAACTTTTACTGTGGCTAGCAAGTGTTTGTCTTGGAACGCTGTGTTCTTTTGCCGCCATGCATAACGCCCCTTGTCATGACCAAATAACTCAATCTTTGTTTCATCAGTCCATAGCACCTTCTTCCAAAATGAAGTTGGCTTGTCCAAATGTGTGTTTGCATACCGCAAGCGACTCTGTTTGTGGCGTGTGTGCAGAAAAGGCTTCTTCCGCATCACTCTCCCATACAGCTTCTCCTTGTGCAAAGTGCGCTGAATTGTTGAACGATTACAGTGACACCATCTGCAGCAGGATGATGTTGTAGGTCTTTGGAGGTGGTCTGTGGGCCATTCTCACCATCCTTTGCCTCTCCAATATTTTACTTCTGGCCTTAACAAGAACTGTGTCTGTGTGATCTTCCATTCCCTCACTATGTTCCTCACAGTGAACACTGACAGCTTACATCTCTGCGATAGCTTTTTGTAGCCTTCCCCTAAACCATAATGTTAAAAAAATCTTTGTTTTCATGTAATTTGAGAGTTGTTTTGAGACCCCCATGTTGCCACTCAGAGGAGAGTCAAAGAGAACAACAACTTGCAATTGGCCACCTTAAATACCTTTTCTCATGATTGGATGCATCTTTCTATGAAGTTCAAGGTTTAATGGGCTCACCAAACTAATTGTGTGTTCTATCTAATCAGTGCTAGGTAGTACAGGTATTCAAATCAACAAAATGACAAGGGTGCCCAAATTTATGCACCTGTCTAATTTTGTTTTGATGTATATTGCACATTTTCTGTTAATCCAATAAACCTCATTTCACTACTGAAATATTACTGTGTCCTTCAGTTATTTGATAGATCAAAATGAAATTGCTGATCCAAACACCCAATTATTTATAAATGAAAATCATGGAAATTGTCAGGGGAGCCTAAACTTTTGTATACGACTGTGTGTGTGTGTATGTATGTATGTATATATATATATATATATATATATATATATATATATATTATTATTATTGATTGGAAGACCTTGACTTCTTTTTTAGCGCTACTCCCTGTGTGTTTTAGTACAACAGTGGAGATCCTTTAGAGATAAAATCTATGGGTATCTCTTTTCTCCAACATAGGTGTGTCCGGTCCACGGCGTCATCCTTACTTGTGGGATATTCTCTTCCCCAACAGGAAATGGCAAAGAGCCCAGCAAAGCTGGTCACATGATCCCTCCTAGGCTCCGCCTTTCCCAGTCATTCTCTTTGCCGTTGTACAGGCAACATCTCCACGGAGATGGCTTAGAGTTTTTTGGTGTTTAACTGTAGTTTTTATTATTCAATCAAGAGTTTGTTTTTTTAAAATAGTGCTGGTATGTACTATTTACTCTGAAACAGAAAAGAGATGAAGATTTCTGTTTGTAAGAGGAAAATGATTTTAGCAACCGTTACTAAAATCGATGGCTGTTTCCACACAGGACTTTTGAGAGGAATTAACTTCAGTTGGGGGAAACAGTGAGCAGACTTTTGCTGCTTGAGGTATGACACATTTCTAACAAGACGATGTAATGCTGGAAGCTGTCATTTTCCCTATGGGATCCGGTAAGCCATTTTTATTACATAAAGAAAAAAAGGGCTTCACAAGGGCTTTAAGACTGTAGACATTTTCTGGGCTAAAACGATTTATATATAAGCATATTTTATACTTCATAGCCTTGAGGAATTATTTTAATCTTGGGAATTATGTAAAATAACCGGCAGGCACTGTATTGGACACCTTATTCTCTAGGGGCTTTCCCTAATCATAGGCAGAGTCTCATTTTCGCGCCTCTATTGCGCACTTGTTTTTGGGAAGCATGACATGCAGATGCATGTGTGAGGAGCTCTGATACATAGAAAAGACTTTCTGAAGGCGTCATTTGGTATCGTATTCCCCTTTGGGCTTGGTTGGGTCTCAGCAAAGCAGATACCAGGGACTGTAAAGGGGTTAAATATAAAAACGGCTCCGGTTCCGTTATTTTAAGGGTTAAAGCTTCCAAATTTGGTGTGCAATACTTTTAAGGCTTTAAGACACTGTGGTGAAATTTTGGTGAATTTTGAACAATTCCTTCATACTTTTTCACATTTGCAGTAATAAAGTGTGTTCAGTTTAAAATTTAAAGTGACAGTAACGGTTTTATTTTAAAACGTTTTTTGTACTTTGTTATCAAGTTTATGCCTGTTTAACATGTCTGAACTACCAGATAGACTGTGTTCTGTATGTGGGGAAGCCAAGGTTCCTTCTCATTTAAATAGATGTGATTTATGTGACACAAAATTTAGAGAAAATGATGCCCAAGATGATTCCTCAAGTGAGGGGAGTAAGCATGGTACTGCATCATCCCCTCCTTCGTCTACACCAGTCTTGCCCACACAGGAGGCCCCTAGTACATCTAGTGCGCCAATACTCCTTACTATGCAACAATTAACGGCTGTAATGGATAATTCTATCAAAAACATTTTAGCCAAAATGCCCACTTATCAGCGAAAGCGCGACTGCTCTGTTTTAGAAAATACTGAAGAGCATGAGGACGCTGATGATATTGGTTCTGAAGTGCCCCTACACCAGTCTGAGGGGGCCAGGGAGGTTTTGTCTGAGGGAGAAATTTCAGATTCAGGGAAAATTTCTCAACAAGCTGAACCTGATGTGATTACATTTAAATTTAAATTGGAACATCTCCGCGCTCTGCTTAAGGAGGTGTTATCTACTCTGGATGATTGTGAGAATTTGGTCATTCCAGAGAAATTATGTAAAATGGACAAGTTCCTAGAGGTCCCGGGGCCCCCCGAAGCTTTTCCTATACCCAAGCGGGTGGCGGACATTGTAAATAAAGAATGGGAAAGGCCCGGTATACCTTTCGTCCCTCCCCCCATATTTAAGAAATTGTTTCCTATGGTCGACCCCAGAAAGGACTTATGGCAGACAGTTCCCAAGGTCGAGGGGGCGGTTTCTACTCTAAACAAACGCACCACTATACCCATAGAAGATAGTTGTGCTTTCAAAGATCCTATGGATAAAAAATTAGAGGGTTTGCTTAAAAAGATGTTTGTTCAGCAAGGTTACCTTCTACAACCAATTTCATGCATTGTTCCTGTCACTACAGCAGCGTGTTTCTGGTTCGATGAACTAGAAAAGGCGCTCAATAAAGATTCTTCTTATGAGGAGATTATGGACAGAATTCATGCTCTCAAATTGGCTAATTCTTTCACCCTAGACGCCACTTTGCAATTGGCTAGGTTAGTGGCGAAAAATTCTGGTTTTGCTATTGTGGCGCGCAGAGCGCTTTGGCTAAAATCTTGGTCAGCGGATGCGTCTTCCAAGAACAAATTGCTTAACATTCCTTTCAAGGGGAAAACGCTGTTTGGCCCTGACTTGAAAGAGATTATTTCTGATATCACTGGGGGCAAGGGCCACGCCCTTCCTCAGGATAGGTCTTTCAAGGCCAAAAATAAACCTAATTTTCGTCCCTTTCGCAGAAACTGACCAGCCCCAAGTGCTACGTCCTCTAAGCAAGAGGGTAATACTTCTCAAGCCAAGCCAGCCTGGAGGCCAATGCAAGGCTGGAACAAAGGTAAGCAGGCCAAGAAACCTGCCACTGCTACCAAGACAGCATGAGATGTTGGCCCCCGATCCGGGACCGGATCTGGTGGGGGGCAGACTCTCTCTCTCTTCGCTCAGGCTTGGGCAAGAGATGTTCTGGATCCTTGGGCGCTAGAAATAGTCTCCCAAGGTTATCTTCTGGAATTCAAGGAGCTTCCCCCAAGGGGGAGGTTCCACAGGTCTCAATTGTCTTCAGACCACATAAAAAGACAGGCATTCTTACATTGTGTAGAAGACCTGTTAAAAATGGGAGTGATTCATCCTGTTCCATTAGGAGAACTAGGGATGGGGTTCTACTCCAATCTGTTCGTAGTTCCCAAAAAAGAGGGAACGTTCAGACCAATCTTAGATCTCAAGATCCTAAACAAGTTTCTCAAGGTTCCATCGTTCAAAATGGAAACCATTCGAACAATTCTTCCTTCCATCCAGGAAGGCCAATTCATGACCACGGTGGATTTAAAGGATGCGTATCTACATATTCCTATCCACAAGGAACATCATCGGTTCCTAAGGTTCGCATTTCTGGACAAGCATTACCAGTTTGTGGCACTCCCGTTCGGATTAGCCACTGCTCCAAGAATTTTCACAAAGGTACTAGGGTCCCTTCTAGCGGTGCTAAGACCAAGGGGCATTGCAGTAGTACCTTACTTGGACGACATACTGATTCAAGCGTCGTCCCTTCCACAAGCAAAGGCTCACACGGACATTGTCCTGGCCTTTCTCAGATCTCACGGGTGGAAAGTGAACGTAGAAAAAAGTTCTCTATCTCCGTCAACAAGGGTTCCCTTCTTGGGAACAATAATAGACTCCTTAGAAATGAGGATTTTTCTGACAGAGGCCAGAAAATCAAAACTTCTAAACTCTTGTCAAATACTTCATTCTGTTCCTCTTCCTTCCATAGCGCAGTGCATGGAAGTAATAGGTTTGATGGTAGCGGCAATGGACATAGTTCCTTTTGCGCGAATTCATCTAAGACCATTACAACTGTGCATGCTCAGTCAGTGGAATGGGGACTATACAGACTTGTCTCCGAAGATACAAGTAGATCAGAGGACCAGAGATTCACTCAGTTGGTGGCTGTCCCTGGACAACCTGTCACAGGGGATGAGCTTCCGCAGACCAGAGTGGGTCATTGTCACGACCGACGCCAGTCTGGTGGGCTGGGGCGCGGTCTGGGGACCCCTGAAAGCGCAGGGTCTTTGGTCTCGGGAAGAATCTATTCTCCCGATAAATATTCTGGAACTGAGAGCGATATTCAATGCTCTCAAGGCTTGGCCTCAGCTAGCAAAGACCAAGTTCATACGGTTTCAATCAGACAACATGACGACTGTTGCGTACATCAACCATCAGGGGGGAACAAGGAGTTCCCTGGCGATGGAAGAAGTGACCAAAATCATTCAATGGGCGGAGACTCACTCCTGCCACTTGTCTGCAATCCACATTCCAGGAGTGGAAAACTGGGAAGCGGATTTTCTGAGTCGTCAGACATTTCATCCGGGGGAGTGGGAACTCCATCCGGAAATCTTTGCCCAAATCACTCAATTGTGGGGCATTCCAGACATGGATCTGATGGCCTCTCGTCAGAACTTCAAGGTTCCTTGCTACGGGTCCAGATCCAGGGATCCCAAGGCGACTCTAGTAGATGCACTAGTAGCACCTTGGACCTTCAAACTAGCTTATGTATTCCCGCCGTTTCCTCTCATCCCCAGGCTGGTAGCCAGGATCAATCAGGAGAGGGCATCGGTGATCTTGATAGCTCCTGCGTGGCCACGCAGGACTTGGTATGCAGATCTGGTGAATATGTCATCGGCTCCACCATGGAAGCTACCTTTGAGACGAGACCTTCTTGTTCAAGGTCCGTTCGAACATCCGAATCTGGTCTCACTCCAACTGACTGCTTGGAGATTGAACGCTTGATCTTATCAAAGCGAGGGTTCTCAGATTCTGTCATTGATACTCTTGTTCAGGCCAGAAAGCCTGTAACTAGAAAAATCTACCACAAAATATGGAAAAAATATATCTGTTGGTGTGAATCTAAAGGATTCCCTTGGGACAAGATAAAAATTCCTAAGATTCTATCCTTTCTTCAAGAAGGTTTGGAGAAAGGATTATCTGCAAGTTCTTTGAAGGGACAGATTTCTGCCTTGTCTGTGTTACTTCACAAAAAGCTGGCAGCTGTGCCAGATGTTCAAGCTTTTGTTCAGGCTCTGGTTAGAATCAAGCCTGTTTACAAACCTTTGACTCCTCCTTGGAGTCTCAATTTAGTTCTTTCAGTTCTTCAGGGGGTTCCGTTTGAACCCTTACATTCCGTTGATATTAAGTTATTATCTTGGAAAGTTTTGTTTTTGGTTGCAATTTCTTCTGCTAGAAGAGTTTCAGAATTATCTGCTCTGCAGTGTTCTCCTCCTTATCTGGTGTTCCATGCAGATAAGGTGGTTCTGCGTACTAAACCTGGTTTTCTTCCGAAAGTTGTTTCTAACAAAAACATTAACCAGGAGATAGTCGTGCCTTCTTTGTGTCCGAATCCAGTTTCAAAGAAGGAACGTTTGTTGCACAATTTGGATGTAGTTCGTGCTCTAAAATTCTATTTAGATGCTACAAAGGATTTTAGACAAACATCTTCCTTGTTTGTTGTTTATTCTGGTAAAAGGAGAGGTCAAAAAGCAACTTCTACCTCTCTCTCTTTTTGGATTAAAAGCATCATCAGATTGGCTTACGAGACTGCCGGACGGCAGCCTCCTGAAAGAATCACAGCTCATTCCACTAGGGCTGTGGCTTCCACATGGGCCTTCAAGAACGAGGCTTCTGTTGATCAGATATGTAAGGCAGCGACTTGGTCTTCACTGCACACTTTTACTAAATTTTACAAATTTGATACTTTTGCTTCTTCTGAGGCTATTTTTGGGAGAAAGGTTTTGCAAGCCGTGGTGCCTTCCATCTAGGTGACCTGATTTGCTCCCTCCCTTCATCCGTGTCCTAAAGCTTTGGTATTGGTTCCCACAAGTAAGGATGACGCCGTGGACCGGACACACCTATGTTGGAGAAAACAGAATTTATGTTTACCTGATAAATTACTTTCTCCAACGGTGTGTCCGGTCCACGGCCCGCCCTGGTTTTTTAATCAGGTCTGATAATTTATTTTCTTTAACTACAGTCACCACGGTATCATATGATTTCTCCTATGCAAATATTCCTCCTTTACGTCGGTCGAATGACTGGGGAAGGCGGAGCCTAGGAGGGATCATGTGACCAGCTTTGCTGGGCTCTTTGCCATTTCCTGTTGGGGAAGAGAATATCCCACAAGTAAGGATGACGCCGTGGACCGGACACACCGTTGGAGAAAGTAATTTATCAGGTAAACATAAATTCTGTTTTATACCTATGTTATTTGTAATTTATATCTATGCACAAAGGTTTTATTATGCAGATACTAAACAAAGATCATGAATAGAGCTGCAACAACTAATTAATATATAGTTGTCAACTAATCTTATTATCGATTATTTGGTTTGCAATTAGTTGGTCTGTGCACGGCACCAGCTGCTTCACTCCAATAAGCTCCTTCACATGGTATTGTGTTTTGTTGCTATGTCCTTTCCCTAAATGACGTCTAATGACGTTTACTTTTCTCTTTTTCAGGACTTTATAAGTTTCTTTTTAAGTTTAAAACTTCTACTGGCTTATGTGCAACCCTGAAATAATAGGAATCATCATTAGGATTGTTTATATTAAATCAGGTGATTTGGGACTATGCTTTGCATGATATAGTGCTGAGCTTGTTATTTACCCTTAGCCCTAGATTGCTAGGAGTTGTTATTTGATGTGCACTATTATTCTGTTTGCACCATTATTAGCGGATCACTTGATCTTAATCACTTTGCTGATTATATGTACTGTATAGATAAATGTGTAAGGCTTTGTCCTGTTATTGTTATCCAGTCCTTAGTGCTTTTTGATATGTATATTATTATTATTATTTATATTTTTTTTTAGTTAATTGTAATTGTACTAAATTCAACCTCTATAATTATATATCTGTTATTTTAAGAGTGGACTAGATATTTTTTCCCTAACCTTATAGCTGGTTATTTGCCATTGCATATAGGTATTGAAGATATTTTTATTAAAGAGTGAATAACAGAATGCTATAAACAGTGATTGTCTACCTCACTGTTACTTCTTTCTGAAATTGTGAGCTTTTCGGTTCCTGTTGGAGGTGGAAGTGCAAAACACTGTTATTTTCCACACAGCCAATGGCTGCACTCTCTAGTGACCTATTTATAACTGTTACTAATTGGTCACAGCAGAGAAAGTAACCTAAGTTACAACATGGCAGCTCCCATTGTTGTATAGACACTAAAACTTTACACTTGTTTTGTCAATATTTAAACTACTAATGAAACTTTAAAAAATACATCTACATGTTATTCTCAGACTAATCTTTTCTTTAAATGCATCATTCTGTCTAGCATTTCTTTAGTGTTTAGTGTCCCTTTTTAATTATAAAATTTGTTCTGATGCTTAAAAATTGGAGAAACAGTTGTGTTAATGTAAAGTTTTAGGAGCCGATTTATTAAATGTCGGATGGACATAATCCGCTGTAGCGGATCATGAGCGCCCGACATCGCTGAAATCCTGACAGCATACGCTGTCGGCATTTATCATTGCACAAGCATTTCACCAGAATGCCACCCCCTGCACATTCGCAGCCAATCAGCCGCTAGCAGGGGTGTCAATCATCCCAATCGTATCCGATCGGGATGATTGCTGTTTGCCACCTCAGAGGTGTCGATGATTTAAGGAGCCTGCTTCTTAACTCCTGATTCCGCGCGGAATAAGCAGCATTGACTGCTTAATAAATCGGCCCCTTAGTCTGAAGTTTATATTTGTAACACTCAGTATGTGGATTTTATTTTAAATAGAAGAAAAAAATGATAGTTTTTTTTTTTCCCGATTAGTCTAAAAAATAATCGGCCGATTTATCGATTATGAAAATAATTATTAGTTGCAGCCCTAATGATTATTTTCACTAGCAATAGAGAGGCCCACACCCACATAAGCCATCACATAATAAGAAGTAAAAGCCAGCAAGCGTACAAAAAACTTAACACACCTCTAAGCCAAACAATTTTCCAATTTACTTTGATTACCAAATTTGCTTCATTATCTTGGTATCCTTTGCTGAAGGAACGTTGGCAGCTAGCTTAACACATCTAGTTAGCCAATCACAGGTGACAAATGTATGCAGGCACCAATCAACAGCTAGTTTCCACTAGTGTAGGATATGTGAGGATTCTTTTTCGACAAGGGATTCTAAGAGAACAAAGCACATTTGAAAATAGAAGTGAATTTAAAAGTGTCTTAAAATTACATACTATATCTGAATCATGCAAGTTAAATTTTGACTTTCCTATCCCTTTTATGGACTGGTCCCTGTGACACCTGTGGCAAGCCTGTGACTTGCTCCCATAGGGTGTATTTGTGCCACTGGTGGACAGAGGGAAGCTTTTGGAGTATGGGTAGTGACCCATACTCCAAATGCATTCCTCTGTCCACCAGTAGCTCTCTGAGGGAAAAATGGGCATTAAATCGGTCTGAGGACCCCTCTCACAAAAGAACATCTGGAGAATCTCCATTCTTCACCCTCCTCCTGCGGAGGCAAAGAAAAGACTAATTTCCAGTAAGGTGGAAGGGGTTTTAAGGGTTCTTGGAGATTTGTCAATCTTTGTCTTCTTCTAGTGGTCAGGAGTTTAATTCCCAGGAGTAATGGATCGTGGACTCTCACCAGCTTTATGAAAGAAATGGTGTTAGCAGTGTTTTAAAGGGGTATAGTATATGACAATGTGTTTGACAGTGAACGGTTCAAAGGTGTATATCTGTGTGTATATTTATGTGTATGTATGTTTTCATATGTGTGCAGACATACACGTATAGTATATACTGTACATACACAATACAAATATACACATATAGATATGCACCTTTGAGCCCTTTCCTGCCAAACACCTTGACATGTACCATACCCATTTAAAACACTTTTTATACATTTATTTCAATGATAAACTTATATTTTACATTCAGTATTAGTGTTCTCCACAGAAAAGTTTGCCGGCCAGGTGACATTATGAAGTAGCCAGGTGGGAGCAGTGTGATATTTTATATTATATCATTTTCAGTTGTCCAAAGCACAAATTAATTGCATAATTTAACATAAATGTATTTAATGATAATCTGTGTAAAAAAAAATGAAAATTAGCGCCAGCGGCCGAGGCGTTAGGGGCCCCTTATACTTAACATTGCACAGCAGTATTAAACAGATGCTAATTTGTTATTCCTTATTTAGTAAGCCTATATGAGTCAGAGGGTTAAGTTGTAAGCAATTGCTTTACTCTGTTCCCAACAAAGGTTAATTGAGTCTTTCAATCCTCCTTCTCTAGTGAAATTCTATACCTAGTTATCAAAAATTGGGTTATATTTATTTTTATATGTGTACTTTACACTGCTCTTGTAGATGAGGCTGCCTTATAGCTTTTGAGTCTGTATTCTCTATGGCAGTGTTTTTCAACCAGTGTGCCGTGGCACACTAGTGTGCCATGAGAGATCCTCAGGTGTGCCACGGCAGACTGACAACAGTGTGACATATTTTTTAAACTTTGCTTGTTTTTTACTCCTAGTGCAGGGGTAGTTTGTAGGAGGCATGGCATAACAGCACAATACATACAGTATGTGTGTGTTTGTGTGTATGTGTATATGTATATATATATATATATATATATATATATATATATATATATGCTGTATTAGGCTACAATGTGTGATTTTTTTTAAATTTTGGGATGGTGGTGTGCCACAGGATTTTTTAATGTAAAAAAGAGTGCCACGGCAATCAAAGGTTAAAAATCACTGCTCTATGGTATGTCAGACATTAGTTACTATTGGTCTATTCCTTGTGCCCATAATCCCCACAGTTCCTTGGTTCACGTGTTATTTTATTTTACTAATTATATGTAAATCATTAAGAATATCAGCTGCTATTTCATATTAAATTTATATACAGGTCCAAAAGCAGCCATTTCAAAAACGAATTTTCTTCTGTTATGTGTGATCAGTCCACGGGTCATCATTACTTCTGGGATATAACTCCTCCCCAACAGGAAATGCAAGAGGATTCACCCAGCAGAGCTGCACATAGCTCCTCCCCTCTACGTCAGTCCCAGTCATTCTCTTGCACCCAACGACTAGATAGGATGTGTGAGAGGACTATGGTGATTATACTTAGTTTTTATGACTTCAATCAAAAGTTTGTTATTTTAAAATAGCACCGGAGCGTGTTATTACTTCTCTGGCAGAGTTTGAGGAAGAATCTGTCAGAGTTTTTTACTATGATTTTAACCGGAGTAGTTAAGATCATATTGCTGTTCTCGGCCATCTGAGGGAGGTAAAGGCTTCAGATCAGGGGACAGCGGGCAGATGAATCTGCATTGAGGTATGTAGCAGTTTTTATTTTCTGAATGGAATTGATGAAAAAATCCTGCCATACCGTTAAAATGACATGTATGTATACACTTCAGTATTCTGGGGATGGTATTTCACCGGAACTACTCTGTTAAAGGTCACTAATCCTTTTTAATAACTATTTATCATGTTAAACGTTTTTGCTGGAATGTAGAATCGTTTACATTGCTGAGGTACTGTGTGAATAAATATTTGGGCATTATTTTCCACTTGGCAGTTTTTTTGCTTTAATTGTGACAGTTTCGTTTCTCTTCACTGCTGTGTGGGAGAGGGAGGGGCCGTTTTTGGCGCTCTTTGCTACGCATCAAAAAATACCAGTCAGTTACTTTTATATTTCCTGCATGATCCGGTTCATCTCTGATAGATCTCAGGGGTCCTCAAACTTCTTTGAAGGGAGGTAAATTCTCTCAGCAGAGCTGTGAGAATTCTTATAGTGACTGTGAATAAAAACGTTGCTTTGTATTTTTTATGTCAAATTTAATTATTGTTATTTTACTAATGGGAACAAACCTTTGCTAAAAGTTTTGTTGTTTTAAAGTTTGATGCTATAACTGTTTTTCAGTTCATTATTTCAACTGTCATTTAATCGTTAGTACCTCTTTGAGGCACAGTACGTTTTTTGCTAAAAAAGATTATAACCAAGTTGTAAGTTTTTTGCTAGTGTGTTAAACATGTCTGACTCAGAGGAAGATATCTGTGTCATTTGTTCCAATGCCAAGGTGGAGCCCAATAGAAATTTATGTACTAACTGTATTGATGCTACTTTAAATAAAAGTCAATCTGTACAATGTGAACAAATTTCACCAAACAGCGAGGGGAGAGTTATGCCGACTAACTCGCCTCACGCGGCAGTACCTGCATCTCCCACCCGGGAGGTGCGTGATATTTTGGCGCCTAGTACATCTGGGCGGCCATTACAGATAACATTACAAGATATGGCTACTGTTATGACTGAAGTTTTGTCTAAATTACCAGAACTAAGAGGCAAGCGTGATCACTCTGGGGTGAGAACAGAGTGCGCTGACAATGCTAGGGCCATGTCTGATACTGCGTCACAGCTCGCAGAGCATGAGGACGGAGAGCTTCATTCTGTGGGTGACGGTTCTGATCCAAACAGATTGGACTCAGATATTTCAAATTTTAAATTTAAATTGGAGAACCTCCGTGTATTACTAGGGGAGGTCTTAGCAGCTCTCAACGATTGTAACACCGTTGCAATACCAGAGAAACTGTGTAGGTTGGATAAATACTTTGCGGTACCGGCGAGTACTGACGTTTTTCCTATACCTAAGAGACTAACTGAAATTGTTACTAAGGAGTGGGATAGACCCGGTGTGCCGTTCTCACCCCCTCCAATATTTAGAAAGATGTTTCCAATAGACGCCACCACTCGGGACTTATGGCAAACGGTCCCCAAGGTGGAGGGAGCAGTTTCTACTTTAGCTAAGCGTACCACTATCCCGGTGGAGGATAGCTGTGCTTTCTCAGATCCAATGGATAAAAAATTAGAGGGTTACCTTAAGAAAATGTTTGTTCAACAAGGTTTTATATTACAACCCCTTGCATGTATCGCGCCGATTACGGCTGCGGCAGCATTTTGGATTGAGTCGCTTGAAGAGAACCTTAGTTCATCTACGCTAGACGACATTACGGACAGGCTTAGAGTCCTTAAACTAGCTAATTCCTTCATTTCGGAGGCCGTAGTACATTTAACCAAACTTACGGCTAAGAACTCAGGATTCGCCATACAGGCACGTAGGGCGCTGTGGCTAAAATCCTGGTCAGCTGATGTTACTTCTAAGTCCAAATTACTTAATATACCTTTCAAGGGGCAGTCTTTATTTGGGCCCGGTTTGAAAGAGATTATCGCTGACATTACAGGAGGTAAGGGCCACGCCCTACCTCAAGACAAAGCCAAAGCTAAGGCTAGACAGTCTAATTTTCGTCCCTTTCGGAACTTCAAAACAGGAGCAGCATCAACCTCCACTGCACCAAAACAGGAAGGAGCTGTTGCTCGTTACAGGCAAGGCTGGAAGCCTAACCAGTCCTGGAACAAGAGCAAGCAGGCCAGGAAACCTGCTGCTGCCCCAAAGACAGCATGAACCGAGAGCCCCCGATCCGGGACCGGATCTAGTGGGGGGCAGACTCTCTCTCTTCGCCCAGGCCTGGGCAAGAGATGTTCAGGATCCCTGGGCACTAGAGATCATATCTCAGGGATACCTTCTAGACTTCAAATTATCTCCCCCAAGAGGGAGATTTCATCTGTCAAGGTTGTCAACCAACCAGATAAAGAAAGAAGCGTTTCTACGCTGCGTACAAGATCTGTTAATAATGGGAGTGATCCATCCGGTTCCGCGGTCGGAACAAGGACAAGGGTTCTACTCAAACCTGTTTGTGGTTCCCAAAAAAGAGGGAACTTTCAGGCCAATCTTAGATTTAAAGATTCTAAACAAATTCCTAAGAGTTCCATCGTTCAAAATGGAAACTATTCGGACAATCTTACCCATGATCCAAGAGGGTCAGTACATGACCACAGTGGATTTAAAGGATGCTTACCTTCACATACCGATCCACAAAGATCATCACCGGTATCTAAGGTTTGCCTTCTTAGACAGGCACTACCAGTTTGTAGCTCTTCCATTCGGATTGGCTACGGCTCCAAGAATCTTCACAAAGGTTCTGGGTGCCCTTCTGGCGGTACTAAGACCGCGAGGGATTTCGGTAGCTCCATACCTAGACGACATTCTAATACAAGCTTCAAGCTTTCAAACTGCCAAGTCTCATACAGAGTTAGTTCTGGCATTTCTAAGGTCGCATGGATGGAAAGTGAACGAAAAGAAGAGTTCTCTTTTTCCTCTCACAAGAGTTCCATTCTTGGGGACTCTTATAGATTCTGTAGAAATGAAGATTTACCTGACAGAGGACAGGTTAACAAAGCTTCAAAATGCATGCCGTGTCCTTCATTCCATTCAACACCCGTCAGTAGCTCAATGCATGGAGGTGATCGGCTTAATGGTAGCGGCAATGGACATAGTACCTTTTGCACGCCTACACCTCAGACCTCTGCAATTATGCATGCTAAGTCAGTGGAATGGGGATTACTCAGATTTGTCCCCTACTCTGAATCTGAATCAAGAGACCAGAAATTCTCTTCTATGGTGGCTTCATCGGCCACACCTGTCCAGGGGGATGCCATTCAGCAGGCCAGACTGGACAATTGTAACAACAGACGCCAGCCTACTAGGTTGGGGCGCTGTCTGGAATTCTCTGAAGGCTCAGGGACTATGGAATCAGGAGGAGAGTCTCCTTCCAATAAACATTCTGGAATTGAGGGCAGTTCTCAATGCCCTTCTAGCTTGGCCCCAATTAACAACTCGGGGGTTCATCAGGTTTCAGTCGGACAACATCACGACTGTAGCTTACATCAACCATCAGGGAGGGACAAGAAGCTCCCTAGCAATGGTGGAAGTATCAAAGATAATTCGCTGGGCAGAGTCTCACTCTTGCCACCTGTCAGCAATCCACATCCCGGGAGTGGAGAACTGGGAGGCGGATTTCTTGAGTCGCCAGACTTTTCATCCGGGGGAGTGGGAACTTCATCCGGAGGTCTTTGCCCAAATACTTCGACGTTGGGGCAAACCAGAGATAGATCTCATGGCGTCTCGCCAGAACGCCAAACTTCCTCGCTACGGGTCCAGATCCAGGGATCCGGGAGCGGTTCTGATAGATGCTTTGACAGCACCTTGGAACTTCGGGATGGCTTAGGTGTTTCCACCCTTTCCGCTGCTTCCTCGATTGATTGCCAAAATCAAGCAGGAGAGAGCATCAGTGATTCTAATAGCGCCTGCATGGCCACGCAGGACTTGGTATGCAGATCTAGTGGACATGTCATCCTGTCCGCCTTGGTCTCTACCTCTAAGACAGGACCTTCTGATACAGGGTCCATTCAAACATCAAAATCTAACTTCTCTGAAGCTAACTGCTTGGAAATTGAACGTTTGATTTTATCAAAACGTGGTTTTTCTGAGTCGGTTATTGATACCCTGATACAGGCTAGGAAGCCTGTTACCAGAAAGATTTACCATAAAATATGGCGTAAATACCTATACTGGTGCGAATCCAAACATTACTCCTGGAGTAAGGTTAGGATCTCTAGGATATTGTCTTTTCTACAAGAAGGGTTAGAAAAGGGTTTATCAGCTAGTTCATTAAAGGGACAGATTTCAGCTCTGTCCATCTTGTTACACAGGCGTCTGTCAGAAAATCCAGACGTCCAGGCTTTTTGTCAGGCTTTGGCTAGGATCAAGCCTGTGTTTAAAGCTGTTGCTCCGCCATGGAGTTTAAACTTAGTTCTTAACGTTTTACAGGGTGTTCCATTTGAACCCCTTCATTCCATTGATATAAAATTGTTATCTTGGAAAGTTCTGTTTTTAATGGCTATTTCCTCGGCTCGAAGAGTCTCTGAGTTATCAGCCTTACATTGTGATTCTCCTTATCTGATTTTTCACTCAGACAAGGTAGTTCTGCGTACTAAACCTGGGTTCTTACCTAAGGTGGTCACTAACAGGAATATCAATCAAGAGATTGTTGTTCCATCCTTGTGTCCAAATCCTTCTTCAAAGAAGGAACGTCTTCTACACAATCTGGATGTAGTTCGTGCCCTCAAGTTCTACTTGCAGGCAACTAAAGATTTTCGCCAAACTTCTTCCCTGTTTGTCGTTTATTCTGGACAGAGGAGAGGTCAAAAAGCTTCTGCTACCTCTCTCTCTTTTTGGCTTCGTAGCATAATACGTTTAGCCTATGAGACTGCTGGTCAGCAGCCTCCTGAAAGAATTACAGCTCACTCCACTAGAGCTGTGGCTTCCACTTGGGCCTTTAAGAATGAGGCCTCTGTTGAACAGATTTGCAAGGCTGCAACTTGGTCTTCGCTTCATACTTTTTCCAAATTTTACAAATTTGACACTTTTGCTTCTTCGGAGGCTATTTTTGGGAGAAAGGTTCTTCAGGCAGTGGTTCCTTCTATATAATGAGCCTGCCTATCCCTCCCGTCATCCGTGTACTTTTGCTTTGGTATTGGTATCCCAGAAGTAATGATGACCCGTGGACTGATCACACATAACAGAAGAAAACATAATTTATGCTTACCTGATAAATTCCTTTCTTCTGTTGTGTGATCAGTCCACGGCCCGCCCTGTTTTAAGGCAGGTAAATATCTTTTAAATTATACTCCAGTCACCACTTCACCCTTGGTTACTCCTTTCTCGTTGATTCTTGGTCGAATGACTGGGACTGACGTAGAGGGGAGGAGCTATGTGCAGCTCTGCTGGGTGAATCCTCTTGCATTTCCTGTTGGGGAGGAGTTATATCCCAGAAGTAATGATGACCCGTGGACTGATCACACAACAGAAGAAAGGAATTTATCAGGTAAGCATAAATTATGTTTTCCTCTAGAATATATGTGTTTTCAGGTACAAGAGTGACCTTATGTGCCATATGAGGAAACCCTATAAAGTAGAGACTATAAAACTGAGGTTCCAGATGTACCCCTACTATGTCTTCTTTGGTGTATCATATCAACCTATATCTTTGAATGTTTATATGAAGGTCTTGTTATTCATGTTATGTGTATTTTGGGGTAACCCATTCATGTTGTATTATTCGCACAACCTCAATAAATAAATAAAAAAATTAAAAAAAAAAAAATTAAAATTTTTAATACTGGCTAATTGTAGCTTAATTTTGGCTAACATTTTAGCCGGGTGGTCAGTAAAATCAGCCGTGTGGTGCACCCGCTAAGAAGGTCCTGGGGAGAACTATGAATATGTATATATTATATACATAGTGTGTGATACTTTATTTCAATATCATGTGTTTTGCTATACTTTTATTGCAGCCCCAGCACACTTTACTTCAGGTCTCGAGGCACAATAACTTTTTGAGCGCATCACATAACTTACAACTTGTACTATGAGCGGTTTAGTACGCCTGCCCTATTCATTAAAATTGTAAACATGTATCGTGACATAGCTGTGTATTCTTATTTTGTATAACACAGTTCATCTTTGCCTTCTTAAAGGGGCAGTCTACTCCAAAATTGGTATTGTTTAAAATGATAGATAATCCCTTTATTATCCATTCCCCACTTTTGCATAACCAACATGGTTTTATTAATATACAGTACTTTTACTTCTGTGATTACCTTGTATCTAAACATCTTCTGACAGCCGCCTGATCACGTGACTTTTTATTTATTATCTATTGACTTGCATTTTAGCCAATTAGTGCTGTGTCGTGCACAACTCTGGGAGAGAGCACAATTATCTATATGGCTTACATTGATTAGCAGTCTCGTGTTCTGAAAGCTAATAAAAAAGCATGTGATAAGAGGCTGTCTATAGTGGCTTAGAAACAGGCAGAAATTTAGAGGTTTAAATGTTATAAAATATATTAATATAACAATGTTGGTTGTGGGTAGTAAAGGCATTATCTATCTTTTTAAAGAATACCAGTTTTGGTGTAGACTGTCCCTTTAAATAAGTTTGCTGTTATACATAGTGTAATTGTTTGATTCCTGCATTAGTTGCTTTCTGTGAGATTTCTCTATCATCATAGGTAAGCAGAATCTAGCATGATTAACTCCTTATTTGTTAGAAACAACACTCTCTTCAATGTTTTCATCTTGGCACTTTTTCATAATAAAGACATAGCTATACCCCTTTGGTGTTGTTTTGGTAGCAGCATGACAACTAACAGTTGATTTATTAATTGTTTTAGGAGACTTTGAAAAAGGTGAAATTTATTCCAGCCTCAGCTTCCAGTAGAATGTTGGAGATGCTTGATCGTCGCACATACTGGTGCATATCAAGGCAAAGGAGCTGGGGAGTCCCTATTCCAGTGTTTTATCATAAGGAGAGTGGAGAACCCCTCATCAACAGGTACATTTGAAGTAATGTAAAAATATGATGACCATCACCATGTCAGCATTAACCATGTCAAACTGGAAGTCACTCAGCAGTAGCAGGTTGCCACTATATATTTATATATTAGCAATTAGCATTCACTATATCAGATACCACCCATCAGTAGGTCTACATTCACTATACCAAGTACTTTCCCAGGTTCTACCCATCAGTAAGTCAGCATTCACTATACCAGGCACTACCCATCAGTAGGTCAGCATTCACTATACCAGGTACTACCCATCAGTAGGTCAGCATTTACTATACCAGGTACTACCCATCAGTAGGTCAGCATTACTATAACAGGTACTACCCATCAGTAGGTCAGCATTACTATACCAGGTACTACCCATCTGTAGGTCAGCATTTACTATACCAGGTACTACCCATCAGTAGGTCAGCATTCACTATACCAGGCACTACCCATAAGTAGGTCAGCATTCACTATACCAGGCACTACCCATCAGTAGGTCAGCATTCACTATACAAGGCAGTACCCATCAGTAGGTCAGCATTCACTATACAAGGCACTACCCATCAGTAATTAAGCATTCACTATACCAGGCACTACCCATCAGTAGGTCAGCATTCACCATAACAAGGCACTACCCATCAGTAAGTCAGCATTCACTATACCAGGTATTACCCATCAGTAGGTCAGCATTCACTATACCAGGTATTACCCATCAGTAAGTCGGCATTTACTATACCAGGTAATACCCATTAGTAAGTCAGCATTTACTATACCATGTACTACCCATCAGTAGGTCAGCATTCACTATATTTGGTGCTACCATCAGTAGGTCAGCATTCACTATACCAGATACTACCCATCAGTAAGTCAGCATTCACTATAGCAGGTACTACCCATCAGCAGGTCAGCGTTCACTATACAGGTACTACCCATCAGTAAGTCAGCATTTACAATATCCAGTACTACCCATCAGTAGGTCAGCATTCACTATACCAGGTACTACCCATCAGTAAGTCCGCATTTACTATACAGGTACTACCCATCAATAAGTCAGCATTCACTATATCCGGTACTACCCATCAGTAGGTCAGCATTACTATACCAGGTACTACCCATCCGTAGGTCAGCATTTACTATAACAGGTACTACCCATCAATAAGTCGGCATTCACTATTCCAGGCACTACCCATAAGTAGGTCAGCATTCACTATACCAGGCACTACCCATCAGTAGGTCAGCATTCGCTATACCAGGCACTACCCATCAGTAAGTCAGCATTCACTATACCAGGAACTACCCATCAGTAGGTCAGCATTCACTATACCAGGCACTACCCATCAGTAGGTCAGCATTCACTATACAAGGCACTACCCATCAGTAATTAAGCATTTACTATACCAGGTAATACCCATCAGTAAGTCAGCATTTACTATACCAGGTACTACCCATCAGTAGGTCAGCATTCACTATACCAGGCACTACCCATCAGTAGGTCAGCATTCACTATATCAGCCACTACCCATCAGTAGGTCAGCATTCACTATACAAGGCACTACCCATCAGTAAGTCAGCATTCACTATACCAGGTACTACCCATCAGTAGGTCAGCATTCACTATACCAGGTATTACCCATCAGTAAGTCAGCATTTACTATACCAGGTAATACCCATCAGTAAGTCAGCATTTACTATACCAGGTACTACCCATCAGTAGGTCAGCATTCACTATATCTGGTGCTACCCATCAGAAAGTCCGAAATTTACTATACAGGTACTACCCATCAATAAGTCAGCATTCACTATATCCGGTACTACCTATCAGTAGGTCAGCATTCACTATATCCGGTACTACCCATCAGTAGGTCAGCATTCACTATACCAGATACTACCCATCAGTAAGTCAGCATTCACTATAGCTGGTACTACCCATCAGTAGGTCAGCATTCACTATACAGGTACTACCCATCAGAAAGTCCGAAATTTACTATACAGGTACTACCCATCAATAAGTCAGCATTCACTATATCCGGTACTACCTATCAGTAGGTCAGCATTCACTATATCCGGTACTACCCATCAGTAAGTCAGCATTCACTATACCAGGTACTACCTATCAGTAAGTCTGCATTCACTATACAGGTACTACCCATCAGTAAATCAGCATTCACGATATCCAGTACTACCCATCAGTTGGTCAGCATTCTCTAGACAGGTACTACCCATCAGTAGGTCAGCATTCACGATATCCAGTACTACCCATCAGTAGGTCAGCATTCACTAGATCTTGTAATACCCATTAGTAGGTCAGCATTCACTATATCCGGTACTACCCATCAGTAGGTCATCATTCACTATATCCGGTACTACCCATCAGTAGGTCAGCATTCACTATACCAGGTACTACCTATCAGTAAGTCTGCATTCACTATACAGGTACTACCCATCAGTAAGTCAGCATTTACTATATCCGGTACTACCCATCAGTAGGTCAGCATTCACTGTACAGGTACTACCCATCAGTAGGTCAGCATTCACTATACAGGTACTACCCATCAGTAGGTCAGCATTCACTATACAGGTACTACCCATCAGTAAGTCAGCATTCACTATATCAGGTACTACCCATCAGTAGGTCAGCATTCACTATATCCGGTACTACCCATCAGTAGGTCAGCATTCACTATATCCGGCACTACCTATCAGTAAGTCTGCATTCACTATACAGGTACTACCTATCAGTAAATCGGCATTCACGATATCCAGTACTACCCATCAGTAGGTCAGCATTCTCTAGACAGGTACTACCCATCAGTAGGTCAGCATTTACTAGATCTTGTAATGCCCATCAGTAAGTCAGCATTTACTATACAGGTACAACCCATCAGTAGGTCAGCATTCACTATACAGGTACTAACAATCTGTAGGTCAGCATTTACTATACAGGTACAACCCATCAGTAGGTCAGCATTCACTAGATCTTGTAATACCCATCAGTAGGTCAGCATTCACTATACAGGTACTACCCATCAGTAGTATAAATAAGTGATGAGAGACAGCTCCTTTTCAAACAGGGGCACAGGAAAGGGTTAGCCAAACCCCAATATCAATTTCAAAAAGGTAATTTTCCAGCCTCCAGTAGATTTTTAAAAGACCTTTATTAGTTTCTTACAGGGTCCATTGTAACAACGACGTTTCGAACCTATACCAGGTTCTTAATCATGTTTATAGAATAGTGTGCAGGTGTGTCTTTTATACCTGTCCATTTCCTATAAGATTACACGACAGTGCCATCATGTGGTCAAAATTTAAAATTACAAGTGATAAATAAAAAACTTGAGTTATTCAGCTTCTTGTACATCTTAGATTGAATTTTTAAGCTAGTTACCCTCTTTTTCTTAATTTTTATATGGTTATCACATGCAACATTAAAACCAAATTTTACTATATTTACAAATAAAACCTATACACATAAGATATTGGAATCATATTAGCTACTACAGATAAATGCTACAGTTATCAATTAGAAAAATAATGACCATTCAAAATCTTTATTCAAACCTTCAGGTATCATAGTATTTAACTTATTAATCCAAAACATCTCCCTTCTTTTGAGCAATTGGTCTCTGTCACCTCCCCTCCTGGGTCTGTCAACTTGCTCAATGACTTGAAATCTCAGTTGACTGATGTTATGACCCATGGAGAGGAAGTGACAGGAAACAGGTGCCTCTGTATTTTTATTCCTGATGTTGGATTTGTGTTCAGTGATTCTTGTTCTTACTTCCCTACTAGTTTCACCTATATAAATCCTGGCACACGGACATTTAATGAGGTATATAGAGTATGTGCTTCTGCATGTTAGATATTTTTTGATTGGATATTTAGTCCCCTTAATAGGGTGGATAAATTATTTCCCCTTTATTATGGAGCTACAATGGCTACAATGTAGGCAAGGATAACAACCTCTATTGTCAGGTCCTATTGATGTTTGAATGCTTTTCTTTTTGCTACCAATATCTGCTCTTACTAGTAAATCTCTCAGGTTCTTGGTTTTTTTGTAAGCTACAATAGGTATATTTTTGAAATCTTCAACTTGAGGATTGCATTCTCGAAGTATGTGCCAGTGTTTATTAATAATATGTGAAATTTTAGATCCTAAAGTATTGTATTGAGTTACAAAAACCATTCTGTTTTCTTTTGTTTTGTTTTTCGTATTACAATCTTCCTTATCTTTGCAGTACTCTAATTGTTTTGTGATTAGTTCTTCTGGGTATCCTCTTCTTTTAACCCCTTAATGACCACAGCACTTTTCCATTTTCTGTCCGTTTGGGACCAAGGCTATTTTTACATTTTTGCGGTGTTTGTGTTTAGCTGTAATTTTCATCTTACTCATTTACTGTACCCACACATATTATATACCGTTTTTCTCGCCATTAAATGGACTTTCTAAAGATACCATTATTTTCATCATATCTTATAATTTACTATAAAAAAAATTATAAAATATGAGGAAAAAATTGAAAAAAAACACACTTTTTCTAACTTTGACCCCCAAAATCTGTTACACATCTACAACCACCAAAAAACACCCATGCTAAATAGTTTCTAAATTTTGTCCTGAGTTTAGAAATACCCAATGTTTACATCTTCTTTGCTTTTTTTGTAAGTTATAGGGCCATAAATACAAGTTGCACTTTGCTATTTCCAAACCATTATTTTTCAAAATTAGCGCTAGTTACATTAGAACACTAATATCTTTCAGGAATCTCTGAATATCCATTGACATGTATATAATTTTTTTTAGTAGACATCCCAAAGTATTGATCTAGGCCCATTTTGGTATATTTCATGCCACCATTTCACCGCCAAATGCGATTAAATACAAAAAATCGTTCACTTTTTTACAAATTTTTTCACAAACTTTTGGTTTCTCACTGAAATTATTTACAAACAGCTTGTGCAATTATGGCTTAAATGGTTGTAAATTCTTCTCTGGGATCCCCTTTGTTCAGAAATAGCAGACATATATGGCTTTGGCGTTGCTTTTTAGTAATTAGAAGGCTGCTAAATGCCACTGCGCACTACACGTATATTATGCCCAGCAGTGAAGGGGTTAATTATGGAGCATGTAGGGAGCTTCTAGGGTTAATTTTAGATTTAGTGTAGTGTAGTAGACAACCCCAAGTATTGATCTAGGCCCATTTTGGTATATTTCATGCCACCATTTCACCGCCAAACGCGATCAAATTAAAAAAAACATTAAATTTTTCACAATTTTAGGTTTCTCACTGAAATCATTTACAAACAGCTTGTGCAATTATGGCACAAATGGTTGTAAATGCTTCTCTGGGATCCCCTTTGTTCAGAAATAGCAGACATATATGGCTTTGGCGTTGCTTTTTGGTAATTAGAAGGCCGCCAAATGCCGCTGCATTTCACACGTGTATTATGGCTAGCAGTGAAGGGGTTAATTATGTAGCTTGTAGGGAGCTTGCAGGGTTAATTTTAGCTTTAGTGTAGAGCTCAGCCTCCCACCTGAAACATGAGACCCCCTGATCTCTCCCAAACAGCTCTCTTCCCTCCCCCACCCCCCAATTGTCCCCGCCATCTTAAGTACTGGCAGAAACTCTGCCAGTACTAAAATAAAAGCTATATTTGGGGTTTTTTTTTAAATTTTTAGCATATTTACATATGCTGCTGTGTAGGATCCCCCCTTAGCCCCCAGCCTTACTGATCCCCCACCAAAGAGCTCTCTAACCCTCCCCCTCTGCCTTAATGGGCGCCATCTTGGGTACTGGCAGCTGTCTGCCAGTACCCAGTTTAGTGAATAATGTGCCTTTTTTTTTAAATAAAAACCCTTTTCTGCAGTGTAGCTTCCCCCCCCCCCAAGATCAACCCCCCACCCCTTCCACATCTTTTAGCTGTTATTTACAGCTTTCAAAAAGTTAATTCAAGTACTTGATTTTTCTGTAGTGTAGCGGTTCCCTCCCGCTCCCGCCCCGTGCACGCGCCCGCCCGCCGCCCCCCGTGCACGCGCGCGCTCCCGTGCGCGCTCCCGCCCCTCCCGCCCCCGATCCCGCCCCCCTCCACTCCACTGGGCACATCGATGGCCGCCCACCCGCCTCCCAGACTTGCTCCCACCCACCAACGATACCGGCCACCGATGTCCGGTGCAGAGAGGGCCACAGAGTGGCTCTCTCTGCATCGGATGGCCAAGGGGGGTTATTGCAGGATGCCTCCATATCGAGGCATCACTGCAATAACCGGAAAGCAGCTGGAAGCGAGCAGGATCGCTTCCAGCTGCTTTCCACACCGAGGACGTGCAGGGTACGTTCTCAGGCATTAACTGCCTTTTTTTTGAGGACGTACCCTGCACGTCCTCGGTCGTTAAGGGGTTAAATTTTTCTGCCATTTCTTTTAATCTTATATCACATTTCTTTTTGTCAGTAACTATTCTTTTTACTCTTTTAAATTGACCTTGGGGTATGGCTTCTATTGTTTTTTTAGAGTGGAAGCTATCATATTGTAATACTTTATTTTTGTCTGTGGGTTTCACATATAGATCTGTTTTTAGGAAACCTTGTTCTTTATATACAAAAGTGTCTAAAAATGCTACTCCTGTATCTTCAATGTTAAGAGTGAATTTTAAACCTGTGACAGATGAATTGAGGTGCTCAACAAACTGCCATAGGCTCTCAGTGTCGCCCCACCATATGCCAAATATGTCATCCACAAATCTCCACCATGCTGCACCATATTGAAGAAATAATGGATTTGAGTATACAAATTTCTCTTCTATGTGGGACATAAAAATATTGACATATGTTGGGGCGACACTGGAGCCCATTGCAGTACCTTGTTTTTGCAAATAAAAGGTGTCTTGGAATAGGAAGTAATTTGGATATAGAATGACAGACAATAAGTCTGTCAAAAACTGTATTTCTTTCTCAGTGTATTTATTATTTACTTTTAATGTATTTGTTACAGCCTCAATGCCACTGGTGTGCTTTATGGAAGTATATAAACTAGTGACGTCTAGTGTATATAGGATGCATTTATCTCCAATTGGTCCGATATCTTTTAGTTTCTCAAGGCAATCATTGGTGTCTTTTAGGTAAGAAGATGTTTCTAACAAGAAGGGCTGTAACACTTTATCTAAGAAGGTTGCAATTTTAGAAAAAATGGAATTTACTCCTGCCACTATTGGGCGGCCTGGGGGTTTAAATTTGTCTTTATGTATTTTGGGTGAAGCATAAATTACAGGTCTTACTGGGTTTTTTTCTATTAGGCACTCTTTAAATTCACTAGTGATGATGCCATTCTTGACTGCTATATTGGTAATATGTTCTATTTCTTTATTTATTTGCATTGTGGGATCTCCAGTTAGTGCTTCATATACTGTAGTATCATTTAATTGTTTTAGAATTTCATTTACATAATCTGTTTTGTTTAGTAGCACTACTGCCCCACCCTTATTTGCCTCCTTTATTATGATTTCTTTATTGTTTTGTAATTTATTGATGGCTTCTTGCTGTTTCTTATCAATTTGTACTAATTCTCTTTTTCTGTTTCTTTTTAATACATTTTTTACTTCTTTTTGAACTAATTTTGCAAATGTAGCTACGCTATGTTGTGTTGGTGGGTTAAATTTACTCTTACCTTTGATCCCATATATTTTTGGATTGTTAAATTTAGTGTCCTTATTGATGTTGTCTTTTGCCATTATAACAGGTATTTCTGTCATACTAGTGAGTGTAGAGAAATGTACCTTGAGTTTTAGTTTTCTAAAAAATCTCTCTAAATCTTGTTCTATGACAAATTCATCATGCATATTGGATACACAATATGATAGACCTTTATTTAAAATTTTGTATTCTGTTTCTGATAAGGTGTAATTAGAAATGTTATGGACTAAATCATCCTCTGTAGTTTCTTTATTGTGATATGACTCAGTATTGCTTAGGTCAGCATTCTCTAGACAGGTACTACCCATCAGTAGGTCAGCATTCACTAGATCTTGTAATACCCATCAGTAAGTCAGCATTTACTATACAGGTACAACCCATCAGTAGGTCAGCATTCACTATACAGGTACTACCCATCAGTAGGTCAGCATTTACTATACAGGTACAACCCATCAGTAGGTCAGCATTCACTATATACGGTGCTACCCATCAGTAGGTCAGCATTCACTATACAGGTACTACCCATCAGTAGGTCAGCATTCACTAGATCTTGTACTACCCATCAGTAAGTCAGCATTAATTATATCCGGTACTACCCATCAGTAGGTCAACATTCACCATTTTCTAAAAAAACATACAGACAACCTGTCTGCAAATCACTGTATGAGGAGACTGGCTGTCATTAGCTGTCACTGTCGTGAAGTGGAGATTGCTCATCAGCATTTAAAGGGATAGTAAACACCAAAAATGTTATTGTTTAAAAAGATAGAAAATCCCTTTTTCTTCAACATTGGTGTGTCCGGTCCACGGCATCATCCTTACTTGTGGGATATTCTCTTCCCCAACAGGAAATGGCAAAGAGTCCCAGCAAAGCTGGTCACATGATCCCTCCTAGGCTCCGCCCACCCTAGTCATTCTCTTTGCCGTTGCACAGGCAACATCTCCACGGAGATGGTTAAGAGTTTTTTGGTGTTTAAATGTAGTTTTTATTCTTCTATCAAGTGTTTGTTATTTTAAAATAGTGCTGGTATGTACTATTTACTCTGAAACAGAAAAGGATGAAGATTTCTGTTTGTAAGAGGAAGATGATTTTAGCAGACAGTAACTAAAATCGATTGCTGTTTCCACACAGGACTGTTGAGATGAAGTAACTTCAGTTGGGGGAAACAGTTAGCAGACCTTTCTGCTTAAGGTATGACTAGCCATATTTCTAACAAGACCATGTAATGCTGGAAGGCTGTCATTTCCCCTCATGGGGACCGGTAAGCCATTTTCTTAGTCAAATATAAAAGAATAAAGGGCTTAAAAAGGGCTTAAAAACTGGTAGACATTTTTATGGGCTAAAACGATTGCTTTATTGGGGCATATTATGCAGATTGTAGCTTATAATTGGCATTATAATCTTGGGGAACGTTTAAAAAACGTCAGGCACTGTGTTGGACACCTTTTTTAGTCTGGGGGCCTTTCTAGTTATAGACTCAGCCTCATTTTCGCGCCATTACTGCGCAGTTGTTTTTGGAGAGCAAGGCATGCAGATGCATGTGTGAGGATCTAAGAATCACTAAAAAAGCTTCTAGAAGGCGTCATTTGGTATCGTATTCCCCTCTGGGCTTGGTTGGGTCTCAGCAAAGCATATAGCTGGGACTGTATAGGGGTTAAATTTAAAAACGGCTCCGGTTCCGTTAATTTAAGGGTTAAAGCTCTGAAATTTGGTGTGCAATACTTTTAATGCTTTAAGACACTGTGGTGAAATTTTGGTGAATTTTGAACAATTCCTTCATACTTTTTCACATATTCAGTAATAAAGTGTTTTCAGTTTGAAATTTAAAGTGACAGTAACGGTTTTATTTTAAAACGTTTTTTGTGCTTTGTTGACAAGTTTAAGCCTGTTTAACATGTCTGTACCATCAGATAAGCTATGTTCTATATGTATGAAAGCCAATGTGTCTCCCCATTTAAATTTATGTGATAATTGTGCCATAGTGTCCAAACAAAGTAAGGACAGTAATGCCACAGATAATGATATTGCCCAAGATGATTCCTCAAATGAGGGGAGTAAACATGATACTACATCATCCCCTACTGTGTCTACACCAGTTATGCCCACACAGGAGGCCCCTAGTACATCTAGTGCGCCAATACTTATTACCATGCAACAATTAACGGCTGTAATGGATAACTCCATAGCAAATCTTTTATCCAAAATGCCTACTTATCAGAGAAAGCGCGATTGCTCTGTTTTAAACACTGAAGAGCAAGAGGACGCTGATGATAACTGTTCTGACATACCCTCACACCAATCTCAAGGGGCCATGAGGGAGGTTTTGTCTGATGGAGAAATCTCAGATTCAGGAAAAATTTCTCATCAAGCTGAACCTGATGTTGTGACATTTAAATTTAAATTAGAACATCTCCGCGCACTGCTTAAGGAGGTGTTATCTACTCTGGATGATTGTGACAATTTGGTCATTCCAGAGAAATTATGTAAGATGGACAAGTTCCTAGAGGTTCCGGTGCCCCCCGACGCTTTTCCTATACCCAAGCGGGTGGCGGACATAGTAAATAAAGAGTGGGAAAGGCCCACTCTAAACAAACGCACTACTATTCCTATCGAAGATAGTTGTGCTTTCAAAGATCCTATGGATAAGAAATTAGAGGGTTTGCTTAAAAAGATTTTTGTACAGCAAGGTTACCTTCTACAACCAATTTCATGCATTGTTCCTGTCACTACGGCAGCGTGTTTCTGGTTCGAAGAACTAGAAAAGTCGCTCAGTAAAGAATCTTCGTATGAGGAGGTTATGGACAGAGTTCAAGCACTTAAATTGGCTAACTCTTTTGTTTTAGATGCCGCTTTGCAATTAGCTAGATTAGCGGCGAAAAATTCAGGGTTTGCTATCGTGGCGCGCAGAGCGCTTTGGTTAAAGTCTTGGTCAGCGGATGTGTCTTCCAAGACAAAATTGCTTAACATTCCTTTCAAAGGTAAAACATTATTTGGACCTGATTTGAAAGAGATTATTTCAGACATCACTGGGGGAAAGGGCCACGCCCTCCCACAGGATAGGTCTTTTAAGGCTAAAAATAAGCCTAATTTTCGTCCCTTTCGCAGAAACGGACCAGCCTCTAATTCTGTATCCTCTAAGCAAGAGGGTAATACTTCACAACCCAAACCAGCCTGGAAACCAATGCAAGGCTGGAACAAGGGTAAGCAGGCCAAGAAGCCTACCACTGCTACCAAAACAGCATGAAGGGATAGCCCCCGATCCAGGACTGGATCTAGTGGGGGGCAGACTTTCTCTCTTTGCTCAGGCTTGGGCAAGAGATGTTCAGGATCCTTGGGCGCTAGAAATAGTTTCTCAAGGTTATCTCCTGGAATTCAAGGAACTACCCCCAAGGGGAAGGTTCCACAGGTCTCAATTATCTTCAAACCAAATAAAGAGACAGGCATTCTTACATTGTGTAGAAGACCTGTTAAAGATGGGAGTGATACATCCAGTTCCAATAAGAGAACAAGGAATGGGATTTTATTCCAATCTGTTCATAGTTCCCAAAAAAGAGGCAACATTCAGACCAATTTTGGATCTAAAGATCCTAAACAAATTTCTCAGGGTACCATCGTTCAAAATGGAAACTATTCGAACGATCCTACCTACTATCCAGGAAAATCAATTTATGACTACCGTGGATTTAAAGGATGCGTACCTACATATTCCTATCCACAAGGAACATCATCAGTTCCTAAGGTTCGCTTTTCTGGACAAGCATTACCAGTTTGTGGCACTTCCATTCGGATTAGCCACTGCTCCAAGGATTTTCACAAAGGTACTAGGGTCCCTTCTAGCGGTTCTAAGACCAAGGGGCATTGCAGTAGTACCTTACTTGGACGACATCCTGATTCAAGCGTCGTCCCTGTCAAAAGCAAAGGCTCATACGGACATCGTCCTAGCCTTTCTCAGATCTCACGGATGGAAGGTGAACAAAGAAAAAAGTTCTCTGTCCCCGTCAACAAGAGTTCCCTTCTTGGGAACAATAATAGATTCCTTAGAAATGAGGATTTTTCTGACAGAGGTCAGAAAATCAAAACTTCTAAGCTCTTGTCAAGTACTTCATTCTGTTCCTCGTCCTTCCATAGCGCAGTGCATGGAAGTAATAGGTTTGATGGTTGCAACTATGGACATAGTTCCTTTTGCACGAATTCATCTAAGACCATTACAACTGTGCATGCTCAGACAGTGGAATGGGGATTATACAGACTTGTCTCCGACGATTCAAGTAGATCAAAAGACCAGAGATTCACTCCGTTGGTGGCTGACCCTGGACAATCTGTCACAGGGAACGAGCTTCCGCAGACCAGAGTGGGTCATTGTCACGACCGACGCCAGCCTAGTGGGCTGGGGCGCGGTCTGGGAATCCCTGAAAGCTCAGGGTCTATGGTCTCGGGAAGAGTCTCTTCTCCCGATAAACATTCTGGAACTGAGAGCGATATTCAATGCTCTCAGAGCTTGGCCTCAACTAGCAAAGGCCAAATTCATAAGGTTTCAGTCAGACAACATGACGACCGTTGCATATATCAATCATCAGGGGGGAACAAGGAGTTCCCTGGCGATGAAAGAAGTGACCAAGATAATTCAATGGGCGGAGAATCACTCCTGCCACTTGTCTGCGATCCACATCCCAGGAGTGGAAAATTGGGAAGCGGATTTTCTGAGTCGTCGGACATTCCATCCGGGGGAGTGGGAACTCCATCCAGAAATCTTTGCCCAAATAACTCAATTATGGGGCATTCCAGACATGGATCTGATGGCGTCTCGTCAGAACTTCAAGGTTCCTTGTTACGGGTCCAGATCCAGGGATCCCAAGGCGACTCTAGTAGATGCACTAGTAGCACCTTGGACCTTCAACCTAGCTTATGTATTCCCACCGTTTCCTCTCATCCCCAGGCTGGTAGCCAGGATCAATCAGGAGAGGGCCTCGGTGATCTTGATAGCTCCTGCGTGGCCACGCAGGACTTGGTATGCAGACCTGGTGAATATGTCATCGGCTCCACCATGGAAGCTACCTTTGAGACAGGACCTTCTTGTTCAGGGTCCATTCGAACATCCGAATCTGGTTTCCCTCCAACTGACGGCTTGGAGATTGAACGCTTGATTTTATCAAAGCGTGGGTTTTCAGATTCTGTAATAGATACTCTGATTCAGGCTAGAAAGCCTGTAACTAGAAAAATTTACCATAAAATATGGAAAAAATATATCTGTTGGTGTGAATCTAAAGGATTCCCATGGAACAAGATAAAAATTCCTAAGATTCTATCCTTTCTACAAGAAGGTTTGGAGAAAGGATTATCTGCAAGTTCTCTGAAGGGACAGATCTCTGCTTTATCTGTTTTACTTCACAAAAGACTGGCAGCCGTGCCAGATGTTCAAGCATTTGTTCAGGCTCTGGTTAGGATCAAGCCTGTTTACAGACCTTTGACTCCTCCCTGGAGTCTAAATCTAGTTCTTTCAGTTCTTCAAGGGGTTCCGTTTGAACCCTTACATTCAGTAGATATTAAGTTACTATCTTGGAAAGTTTTGTTTTTGGTTGCAATTTCTTCTGCTAGAAGAGTTTCAGAGTTATCTGCTCTGCAGTGTTCTCCGCCCTATCTGGTGTTCCATGCAGATAAGGTGGTTTTGCGTACTAAGCCTGGTTTTCTTCCGAAAGTTGTTTCCAACAAAAATATTAACCAGGAGATAGTTGTACCTTCTTTGTGTCCGAATCCAGTTTCAAAGAAGGAACGTTTGTTACACAATTTGGACGTAGTCCGTGCTCTAAAATTCTATTTAGAGGCTACTAAAGATTTCAGACAAACATCTTCCTTGTTTGTTGTTTAATCTGGTAAAAGGAGAGGTCAAAAAGCGACTTCTACCTCTCTTTCCTTTTGGCTTAAAAGCATTATCCGATTGGCTTATGAGACTGCCGGACGGCAGGCTCCTGAAAGAATCACAGCTCACTCCACTAGGGCTGTGGCTTCCACATGGGCCTTCAAGAACGAGGCTTCTGTTGACCAGATATGTAAGGCAACGACTTGGTCTTCACTGCACACTTTTGCCAAATTTTACAAATTTGATACTTTTGCTTCTTCGGAGGCTATTTTTGGGAGAAAGGTTTTGCAAGCCGTGGTGCCTTCCATTTAGGTGACCTGATTTGCTCCCTCCCTTCATCCGTGTCCTAAAGCTTTGGTATTGGTTCCCACAAGTAAGGATGACGCCGTGGACCGGACACACCAATGTTGGAGAAAACAGAATTTATGCTTACCTGATAAATTATTTTCTCCACGGGTGTGTCCGGTCCACGGCCCGCCCTGGTTTTTTTAATCAGGTCTGATGAATTATTTTCTCTAACTACAGTCACCACGGTATCATATGATTTCTCCTATATATATTTCCTCCTGTCCGTCGGTCGAATGACTGGGGTGGGCGGAGCCTAGGAGGGATCATGTGACCAGCTTTGCTGGGACTCTTTGCCATTTCCTGTTGGGGAAGAGAATATCCCACAAGTAAGGATGACGCCGTGGACCGGACACACCGTTGGAGAAAGTAATTTATCAGGTAAGCATAAATTCTGTTATTTACCATACCCCAGTTTTGCATAACCAACACTGTTATAGAAATATACTTTTTACCTCTGTAATTACCTTGTATCTAAGCTTCTGCTGACTTTCAGGGAATAAGTGCTGACTCTTAAATAACGTCACGTGCATGAGCACAATGTTATCTATATGAAAAACATGAACTAACGCCCTCTAGCTGTGAAAAACTGTTAAATGCAGAGGAGGCCTTCAAGGTTTTGGAAATGACATGCCCTATCTGAATCATGAAAGATTTATTTGGACTATATTATACCTTTAATGTGTCACAAAGGAAAACTACACATTAATTAAATCTACTTCTACATATCACAAGATGGAACACTTTTTTTTTTTAACTTTTCAACTAGCATGTCTGCAAGCAGCCAAGAAGTCTTTGTAACTGTTAGTGAAGGAAGCTTGTACTAGACTGAGTACAAAACCACTAGGATATTTAATGCAGCATAAAAGCAATTTGCATTTTAAGCAGTCATATTCATCTATGATGGTAATTGACAAAGCATCAAATATCTGTATTATAATTTTACTTATAGATTATGCACTTTATTCTGTCTCTTAATTTCTGTTGCTCGGTCTTTAGGAGTTGGGCTGATATCTACAATTTGATGTGAATGTTGTTAACCTAATTTGCCCTGCTTTATGTAGTCAGTTAAATGCCTGCTTTGGTACTGTGCATTTTTAATCGTTTTATTCTGTCTCACCTTCTATTGTATTTTAGAAAATGTGGGAGTTTAGGGAATTCCACAAATGAGATCCCTTAACCAGGGTGTGCTCAGTCCCAAAATGATAGCTATAATATTACTTTTTTAAATGTCCAAACCAAGTGGGCTGCTCCTTTTAATGGTGCTTGTTCCTCTGCCAGTTTTTAAAATACACAAGAATAATATAGGAACAAAAATGATGCCTACTTGTACAGTACAATTTATTTGGTATAGATACAACACAAAATTAAATGTCAACTCACAAGAGAACTGCTTAGGCTGTAAAGTTTGCAGTCTTACATTTGACTGGCCCTCAGTGGCCGCTTATGCTTGATTGGTCATATAATTCACACCTCAGAAAAAGTATGACAAAATAAATGGTTGATCTTATACTGGTTCATAGTCTTTTCCTTTTTAAAGTTTATTTTTTAATAAACTTAAGAATCAAAGACACTGAGCCCTAATTACCAGCATATTCCTTGCAGTTACTTGTGGGTCATTTATATGTATACAAGTTCTGTTTAAATTCTAAATTTAGATTTTCGACACAAATGTATTATTGATGACTTTGTTTATGTTTATTAATACTGTGCGTAAAGTAATCCCCACAACTAATCATTAGTTATGGTTTCTAATACTGTAGTAGTTCATACTGTTACACCTGTGTGCTTTAAATAGATAAGATTAGATATGCCCATATTATTTATTGTTCTGAATATAATGCCGTTTGTTTGCATACTTGTTTTGATGGGCTTATTTATTTTTGTCTTTTTAAATCGATGCATAACCCCAGCGTAGCTTTCTTAGTTACTTATCGAGAACTAGACAGTAGTATATGAGGCAGATTGTAGGTTTTATCACAATAATGTGATAGTTGTATAGTTGACGGCAGTGAATGTGTTACTGTTTTAACCAACAATGCAAGTTTGCTCTTTCACTGAAATGAAACATGGTGCAAACTGTCAGTGGAAATTCCTGTATTATTGAAGGTCTATTCTAGTTATATATTAGATGGGGATATTTCCTTTGTCATTTTTGCTTCCAGTAATATTTGTGCAGTTTCTTTTTTTCTTTTTTCTGAAAGATTTTTTTGTTTTGTTTGATTCTCTGGGAAATAGAATCAGCTTATTATGAAAAGAAAGTAATTTGTTGCCACCTTTGTATAATATTGAACACTAATCTCTGCTGTAAAAGTAAAGTGACTTGGAGGAAGTGTCAGCTACAGAAAAAATGCACAGATAGTACCGTGGTAGTAAAGCTTTATTCTCTTTTATTTGCTTGACATCAAATTGTGTTTGCAAAGTTAGTTGCAAAGATTTATTGATGCATGCCTCATTGAGTTTTATTGAAATAATCTCACACTTTACCTGTATTTGCACAAATAACGACAACTCAAAGTCCAACATTCTTTGGTTTTATTTTTAGTAGCACGAGCCTTGATACAGATTGATCTTAGAAGGAACATGATAAATACAACATATCCAGACAATTCAGGCTTGGAAACCTCAGCTTTACACAAAGTTATCAAATGTGTCTACTGCTACAAAATAGTCTAAACATTTTTTTTTGTATAGAGGGCTGGTCACTAATAGGGTGACTGGCAGGAGCCCCACTATATTATATTCACACTCTAAAGATAATGCTTAAAAAAAAAAATTATAATAATATTTTTGGGTAATAAAAAGACTAAGAAATTAATTACCATTAAAGGGACAGTCTCTACTCCAGAATTTTTATTGTTTAAAGAATTTCAACAAAGAATACCAAGAGTACAAAGCAAATTTGACGATAAAAGTAAAATGGAAAATTGTTTAAATGACATGTCCTATTTGAATCATGAAAGTTTCATTTTGACTAGACTGTTCCTTTAATTAAATAAGGTATACTACTAAAAATTACACATTTTGGTGCAAATACATATGTTTTTAAGATAACAAACTTCCAATATCTGCTCTCTGTTCAGTGATGGGGGGAAAATCACATGTAGAGTCATGGGGGGGGGGGGGGTAACAAAATCATATGTAGAGTCATGGGGGGGGGGGGTAACAAAATCACATGTAGAGTCATGGGGGGGGTAACAAAATCACATGTAGAGTCATATGTAGCCCACAGGCTGTAGTTTGACTTGTTCTGGTTTTATCTGTACTTCCCCTTGAACATTCTTTACAAATGCATAATTGTGCCCATAGAGTATAGATTTAAGATTGATAATACAAATTCTGATTTCTTCCAAATTGCTGAGTTAATGGACATCCATTTGGCTGTGCTTGTATCTGTTGCATTTGATATAGATAACCAGAATATTGGCCTACAGAAATGACAGACACATTTGAAAATGCAATGGCTGTCAATTCATAGGTCATCTTCCTGGCTACCAAAAATCCATTAAATAGAAACCGTAACAAAATGCAAATTGTACATTTGAAAAGAGATGTTGAGATTCCTGAAGATAGAAACTTACAGCGACTGCAGCTAGGAGTCTGTAATTCATCTCTGTGAGTCAGTAATTCAGCTCTCTGTCAGATGATGTTGGTCAGTAAGTGCCCATCAAAAGTAACAGCATCTCCACTGGAGTACTGATCAGTCCACATGGAGTTGCTGTTACACCTGATACACACTGAATATCTTCTTAACAGCAGTCCCTCTGAAATGTCTCAAGGTCGCTTGTGGGGAGAATGCTAATGGCGACTAGTATAGAGTTCAGCTTCCAGTGACACACCTGCAAGAGAGAGCAGTTAGGAGTTAAAGTGTACATGACGTGCTGCACACCTCGCTGTAAGTACAGGGCACACCCTTAGCTCTAATGAACTAAAGTAAAGGTGAGAAGGAAATTAAATAGTTACTAAATACATATTCTAAATCCATAGATATTTTGTTCATGTTGTCTAGCAATGAATACTGAATAAGCAAGTGACTTGGTGCTATGCTGGTTCTGCAATAAAAAGGTTAAATATTTGAAAAAAAGGGCTTGGCCGTACATGTGCAGATGAAAGCAACATTACATTCAAGAAACGTTTTTATCTAACACTTGGTTGCTTTTTTATTATTTTCATTGTAATAGAGAAAGAATAATAAATAATTAGAAAAAATCCTAAATATTTCAAAAGTTCAGTGTCTTAAAAACACTAAATGCTTCTGATTTCTATAAAATAATATATCTTTTCTTGCATTAACACATCTTAAAAGTCCTACAAAAATATACATCCTATATACAATCTTAATCATAACAATAAAATATAAAGGTGCAAATTAACAGACAATCTGCAATTAGTTGTTATACCTGTATAAGGTCTAAATAGATAGAATCTGTCATCTAAAATATTTTAGATTTAATTTAAAAATTAAAAATATGATAGTTCAAAGCTTCTCTCCATTCATTTTAGAATCCTGTATGAAATAACCCTGTAAATCTGTAGAGTTTATCAGGACGCTGCCTACCTGCTGTCTGCTGCATGCAGTGAGTGAGGATTCCTGTTTCACTTACAGTAACCCAGAGAAGACCAGACCAGGAACTGTTTTCTGCATCTCCTAGCAATAGCCTTAACACTGCCTGACTCCCGATTACACCCTAAATAGAGCTGTGTCACAATTAATATGCAAGTTATTGTCACAGAGGTTTATATCAGCAGAGGTTGTGAGATCAGGCAGAGCAGCAAATGACACGTAATGTGAGCCTTTTTAGATATGGTTTATGTGCTTAGGGCAAAGTTTTACAAGGGGCTTATTGCCTTTATGGACTCTGATACTGAGATAGGAGCTGGCAGATTTAAGCTTGATAAGTTCCCGGAAAGAGCTATTTATTTTTTATTTATTTTTACCTTCCAGTTTTTCTAAATCAATCTGGCATGGTAGGTTATAAATTATTTATATTGCTAAGTATATCAAGAATGTAGAAGGGAATTAGAGAAAGCTGTGCCCACTGATAAGCAAGGCACTAGTTATTTTTGGTTGGTCTGCAGATGTGATGTACCTGACATCATTTAAGCTCAACATGTTTGTCTGCATGAATATTAGAGGAGTGTTTCATATGGGAATTTTGTTCTCTTGCAGAAAGCATACAAATATTTTTTAAAATCTTTTAATCGAATCAAGAGTATATACTTTGATTATTTTTTTTAATAAGATTACATAAGAAAAGTTTTCTTGGCAAGATAGGATATTGTATATGCTTGCACACAAGTGTTACAGGCTAAATATACCTCTAGACCCAGAAGCATATACGTTAAATCCTCCCAGAAAGGACAGGAACAGTGTTGCCTCTAAGGCCAGTTTTTTGAGTTTCCCAGGAGTGAGACAGTTAATAAGGGAGCCACACCTTGTAGTCTGAATTGTGTAGTGTTTGCTAATTGCTCTAATTAACTGTTTCACTGTTGGGCCGCTCACAAAACTGGCCTTAGAGGGAACACTGGACAGGAATGAGCCAGTTGCATTCCAGCTGCATTGCTGAGTCATGTGGGTGATGTGTATTACAGAGGGGGAGAGGTAGAGTAGAATGGTCTTGTGTTATTGCAATGTTGCTTGCATGCAACTATGTGCTTAACCCCTGTACACCACACACACTATACATGATAAAGGATAATTTAAACAAAATAGTTACGAGCGGAGTGCATACATAAGCACAATATTTGCGCTCCACTTGTAATACCAGCGCACGCAATTGTGCACTGGTATTTTAAATCCATTGCAATGCGAGCGTGAGCTTGCATTTGCATTGCATGGAAGCTTTGCGCTCAATAGAGCATGTTTCCATAGGCTCCGATAGGAGCATCGTTTTCATGCAATGAGACACGGCATGAGAACCTAGCACAGCGAAGGGGGTAAGTTGCACAGCGATGGGCAGCAGATTTAAATGCTTTGCGCTCAATAGAGCATGTTTCCATAGGCTCCGATAGGAGCATCGTTTTCATGCAATGAGACACGGCATGAGAACCTAGCACAGCGAAGGGGGTAAGTTGCACAGCGATGGGCAGCAGATTTAAATGTATATGAATATATACATATATATTAATGTTTTTATGTTATACACATAAACATATATATACATAAGCATATACATATATATTAACAGGGAACAGACAGTCCCCATAGACCTGCTTAAAAGGACATTAATCAAAAATAAATGGTAAAGAGCACTATTTAAAAATGTTAAAACACTTTAAAGCACTTTGTATTTTCATAACAAAATGTTAAGTTAAAGCTGTTTTAATTGATTTTGTAACTTTGAGGAAATGCTTGTTTGCACATTTATAACTGGCTAATAACAACTCCCACAGCCATATTGGTGGAATCTGAAATGCCCTACACGCATAAAAACATTATTTCTTTCTTAAGACATGGTGAGTCCATGGAATCATCAATTACTGTTGGGAATATCACTGCTGGGCAGCAGGAGGAGGCAAAGAGCACCAGAGCAAGGCTGTTAAGTATCACTTCCCTTCCCACAACCCCCAGTCATTCTCTTTGCCTTCAGTGCAAGTCTAAGTGTCTGTTTAAGATTTCTTCTTTCAAGATTTTTTTTTTTTCTGGTCTTCCCTGAAAATCTGGGTTTAGCTGTCTTCCACTTTAGTCTCTTCAGGAGGGCTGTGGTAGCTTTTAAGCAGTTGGGAACAGTGGATTGGACCTCACTGCGTTTTCCTAACAGATTGCTGCCCTGCAACAGTTTTCCAGAGTAGGCTTACTCTGTTCATTCTTTTATCTGCAGGCCTCTGTGAGGAGTGGCTTCCTCTAATACCAAGTGAGATGTCTCCCTGTCGGACATACAAGGGTGCAGGTAAGTGCCATTTAATTTCATGGGAAAAAGAACTCTGGCACTTAGCAGTATAAGACTTTTATTGGGACTATGTTTCCTGGAAGTCATGATAACGCAGACAGGATGGCAGGGCACTGTGTGAACGACTCTAGGACGTCAGAGTCCTAGTTAAGAGAGAGTTACACTATTCTGAATAAGGACAGTAGGTGGTTTAATCTTTTATTGGTGGTTCAGTCTGTTATTCTGCTTGTAGCAGTTACTATTTTGAATGGTACCGGCTTTTTTTCTTAATAGAGACCTTGCGGTCCGTATAGAGACGCTGTGATGTCACTGGGGGGGGGTGCTCTTCTCCGGTCACAGTGCGTGCCTTTGCTTGGCGTCTTTTCTCCTACATTGGTGTATCCGGTCCACGGATTCATCCTTACTTGTGGGATATTCTCAATCCCTACAGGAAGTGGCAAAGAGAGCACACAGCAAAGCTGTCCATATAGCTCCCCTCAGGCTCCGCCCCCCCCCCAGTCATTCTCTTTGCCGCTCTAACTAGTAGCATCTCCCCGGGGGTGGTAAAGAGTATGTGGTGTTAGTTGTAGTTTTTTATTTCTTCTATCAAGAGTTTGTTATTTTAAAATAGTGCCGGCTTGTACTATTTACTCTGCAGCAGAAAGTGAAGAAGATTTCTGCTAAGAGGACTATGATTTTAGCACCAGTAACTAAAATCCATTGCTGTTCCCACGCAGGACTGTTGAAACCAGATAACATCAGTTGGGGGGAACAGTTTGCAGGCTTAACTGCTTCAGGTATGATCAGTCATTTTTCTAACAAGACCCAGTAATGCTAGAAGACTGTCAGAAATTCCCTCTGGGATAGGTAAGCCATTGTTATTAGATTCAGCAATAAAAGGATGGCTTATTTTAAGGGCTTATGCTGGTTGACACTATTGTGGGCTAATCGATTGCTTTTTAGCAAGTTTTCAACTTAAATAGGTGTTTTTTTTTTATCAACTTAAAACACTTTTGGGGCTTAATTTGCGCTTGGCACTTAGTTGGACACCTAATCTAGTCAGAAAGGCCCCTCCACTCTGGTATGCAGAGGAAGGAAGCCTCATTTTCGCGCCTCAATTGTGCACTTGTTTTGACTAGCCAGTTCATGCAGCTTCATGTGGGGAGTCCGGAGGCATCAGGAAGGGCTCCAGGGAGGCTTATATTCTTACCAAAATAACCCTAAGGAAGGTAAAAGCCACAGGGCAAGCTGTGGCAGAGTACTGTAGTGTGTTAACCGGTTAACTGCTGTTATTAGCTCCGGTTTGGGCATTAAGGGGTTAATTGGTCTGAAAATTTGTGTGCAACCTTTTCAAAGCATTATGACACTGTGGTGAAAATTTCATAAAAATCGGATGTGTTTTTGATGGTTTTTTGATGTTTCAGTAATAAAGTGTGCACTTTTATTATTTAAAGAGACAGTAAAATTTTTGTCAAAAATACATTTTATTGCATTGAAGTTTCTTTTACGTCTGTTAAACATGTCTGAACCTTCAGATAGCCTATGTTCTCTATGTTCAAAGGCCAAGGTGGTTCCCCCATTAAATTTATGTGTGAAATGTGCTATAGCGTCCAAACAGCTTAAGGACCGTACAATTACACTTAAAGATATAGCCCAAGATGATTCTTTAGCTGAAGGGTGTGAAGATAGCTCGCTATCCTCCCCTTCTGTGTCAACACCAGCTATGCCCGCGCAAGCGATGCCCAGTACATCTAACGCACCAATTGCGATTACTATGCAACAGTTAGCGGCAGTAATGAATAATTCTCTCTCAGCATTTTTATCCAAACTGCCAGCTTTTCCTAGGAAGCGTGATTGCTCAGTTTTAAACACAGAAAATGAGCAAGCTGACGCAGAGGATAATTTATCCGTAGTGCCCTCACATCAATCTGACTTGGCGGTGAGGGAGGGCCTGTCTGAGAAATTTCTGACACAGGGAAAGTTTCTCAGCAGGCAGAGCCTGATGCCATAGCATTTAAATTTAAGCTAGAACACCTCCGCGCCCTACTTAATGAGGTCCTGGCTACACTTGATGATTGTGATCCTTTGGTGATCCCTGAAAAATTGTGTAAAATGGACAAATTCTTAGAGGTCTAAGTACACACTGATGCATTTCCGATACCTAAGAGGGTGGCGGATATCGTGACTAAGGAGTGGGAGAAGCCAGGTGTACCCTTTGTTCCCCCTCCTATATTTAAGAAAATGTTCCCAATTGTTGACCCTAGAAGGGACGCATGGCAGACGGTCCCTAAGGTAGAGGGGGCAGTTTCAACGCTAGCTAAGCGCACGACTATACCAATAGAAGACAGTTACGCTTTCAAAGATCCTATGGATAAAAAATTAGAAGGTTTACTTAAGAAAATCTTTGTTCAACAGGGTTTTCTTCTTCAACCAATTTCTTGCATTATTCCTGTAACCACTGCAGCGGCTTTTTGGTTTGAGGAACTAGAAAACTCGCTCCAAAAGGAGACTTCTTATGATGAAGTCATGGACAGAATTCACGCCCTGAAGTTGGCTAATTCTTTCATTACAGACGCCGCTTTCCAGTTAGCTAAATTAGCGGCGAAAAATTCTGGTTTTGCAATTGTGGCGCGCAGAGCGCTTTGGTTAAAGTCTTGGTCGGCGGATGTGTCGTCCAAAACAAAATTACTTAATATTCCTTTCAAGGGTAAGACCCTATTTGGGCCAGAGTTGAAGGAAATTATTTCAGATATCACTGGGGGAAAGGGCCATGCCCTTCCACAGGATAGACCTTTCAAGGCTAAAAATAAGTCTAATTTTCGTTCCTTTCGCAATTTCAGGAACGGACCGACTTCCACCTCTACAGCCACTAGGCAAGAGGGTAACGCATCCCAGCCCAAACCAGCATGGAAGCCATTGCAAGGCTGGAACAAGGGCAAACAGGCCAAGAAACATGCTGCTGCTACCAAGACAGCATGAAGGGGTAGCCCCCGATCCGGGACAGGATCTAGTAGGGGGCAGACTTTCTCTCTTTGCTCAGGCTTGGGCAAGAGATGTTCCGGACCCCTGGGCACTAGAAATTGTTTCTCAGGGGTATCTTCTAGAGTTCAAGGACCTTCCTCCAAGGGGAAGTTTCCACATGTCTCGCTTATCTTTAGACCAGATAAAGAGACAGGCATTCTTACATTGCGTAGAAGACCTATTAAAGATGGGAGTGATACACCCAGTTCCAACAGCGGAACAAGGACTGGGTTTTTACTCAAACCTGTTTGTAGTTCCCAAAAAAGAAGGAACTTTCAGGCCAATTCTGGACTTAAAAATTCTAAACAAATTCCTCAGAGTTCCATCATTCAAAATGGAAACCATTCGGACAATTTTACCAACGATCCAGGAGGGTCAATATATGACTACCGTGGACTTAAAGGATGCGTACCTGCATATTCCTATCCACAAAGATCACCATCAGTTCCTGAGGTTCGCCTTTCTGGACAAACATTAGCGCTGCGGAATCTGTTGGCGCTCTACAAATAACCGATAATAATAATAATAATAAAAAACATTACCAGTTCGTGGCTCTTCCGTTTGGTTTAGCCACTGCTCCCAGAATTTTCACAAAGGTGCTAGGGTCCCTTCTAGCGGTGCTAAGGCCGAGGGGCATTGCAGTAGCACCTTACCTAAACGACATTCTAATACAAGCGTCGTCCCTTCCCAAAGCAAGGGCTCATACAGACATTGTTTTAGCCTTTCTCAGATCTCACGGGTGGAAGGTGAACATAGAAAAAGTTCCCTGTCCCCGTCCACAAGGGTTCCCTTTCTGGGAACAATAATAGACTCTGTAGAAATGAAGATCTTTCTGACAGAGGTCGGGAAGTTAAAGCTTCTGAACGCTTGTCGAGTTCTTCAATCCATTCCTCAGCCCTCCATAGCTCAGTGCATGGAGGTAATAGGACTAATGGTTGCGGCAATGGACGTGGTTCCTTTTGCTCGAATTCATTTAAGACCATTGCAACTGTGCATGCTCAAACAGTGGAATGGGGATTATGCAGACTTGTCTCCCCAGATTCAAATGGACCAGAAAACCAGAGACTCACTCCTCTGGTGGCTGTCTCTAGATCACCTGTCTCAGGGAATGAGTTTCCGCAGACTGGAGTGGATCATCATCACTACCGACCCCAATCTTTTGGGCTGGGGCGCGGTCTGGGAGTCCCTGAAGGCTCAGGGTCTATGGTCTCGGGAAGAATCTCTTCTCCCGATAAACATATTGGAATTGAGAGCGATATTCAATGCGCTCCAGGCATGGCCTCAACTAGCGGAGGCCAGATTCATCAGATTTCAGTCGGGCAACACGACGACTGTAGCGTACATCAATCATCAGGGGGGAACGAAGAGTTCCCTGGCGATGAGAGAGGTATCCAAGATCATCAAATGGGCAGAGGATCGCTCCTGTTATCTATCAGCAATTCACATCCCAGGAGTGGACAACTGGGAAGCGGATTATCTGAGTCGTCAGACTTTCCATCCGGGGGAGTGGGAACTTCACCCGGAGGTTTTGGCCCAGTTAACTCAACTATGGGGCATTCCGGATCTGGATCTGATGGCGTCACGTCAGAACTCAAAAGTTCCATGTTACGGGTCCAGGTCCAGGGATCCCAAGGCGACACTGGTAGATGCCTTAGCAGCGCCTTGGTCATTCAATCTAGCTTATGTCTTTCCACCGTTTCCTCTTCTCCCACGGCTAGTAGCCAGGATCAAACAGGAGAAGGCTTCGGTAATTCTGATAGCTCCTGCGTGGCCACGCAGGACCTGGCATGCAGACCTGGTGAATATGTCTTCGTTTCCACCATGGAAGCTACCTTTGAGGCAGGACCTTCTATTTCAAGGTCCATTCGTACATCCTAACCTAGTCTCTCTGCAACTGACTGCTTGGAGATTGAACGCTTGATTCTAGCTAAGCGTGGGTTTTCGGATTCAGTTATAGATACCCTGAGTCAGGCTAGAAAGCCTGTCACTAGGAAAATTTACCATAAGATATGGCGGAAATATCTTTGTTGGTGCGAATCCAAGGGTTACTCATGGAGTAAGATTAGGATTCCAAGGATTTTAGCTTTTCTCCAAGAAGGATTGGAGAAAGGTTTGTCCTCTAGTTCCTTAAAAGAACAGATATCAGCTCTGTCTGTTTTGTTACACAAACGCCTGGCAGCAATGCCAGATGTTCAGGAGTTTGTGCAGGCTTTAGTCAGAATCAAGCCTGTCTACAGACCTGTGGCTCCTCCATGGATTCTAAATCTAGTTCTTTCAGTTCTTCAGGGGGTTCCGTTTGAACCTCTACACTCCATAGATATTAAGTTACTATCTTGGAAAGTTTTGTTTTTGGTTGCTATCTCTTCCGCTAGAAGAGTTTCTGAATTGTCTGCTTTGCAGTGTAATTCACCCTATCTGGTGTTTCACACAGATAAGGTCGTTTTACGTACCAAACCTGGTTTTCTTCCAAAAGTGGTTTCCAATAAGAATATTAACCAGGAAATAGTTGTTCCTTCTCTGTGTCCTAACCCAGCTTCTAACAAGGAACGTCTGTTACACAATCTCGATGTGGTTCGTGCTTTGAAGTTTTACCTAAAAGCAACTAAAGATTTCAGACAAACTTCGTCCTTGATTGTCATCTATTCTGGTAAGAGGAGAGGTCAAAAGGCGACTGCGACCTCTCTGTCTTTCTGGCTGAAAAGCATCATCCGGTTGGCTTATGAGACTGCTGGAAGGCAGCCTCCTGAACGAATTACAGCTCACTCTACTAGAGCTGTGGCTTCCACTTGGGCTTTCAAGAATGAGGCTTCTATTGAACAGATCTGTAAGGCAGCTACTTGGTCTTCACTGCATACATTTGCCAAATTTTACAAATTCGATACTTTTGCTTCTTCGGAGGCTATTTTTGGGAGAAAGGTTTTGCAAGCAGTGGTGACTTCCGTTTAGGTTACCTGACTTGTTCCCTCCCTTCATCCGTGTCCTAAAGCTTTGGTATTGGTTCCCACAAGTAAGGATGAAGCCGTGGACCGGATACACCAATGTAGGAGAAAACAGAATTTATGTTTACCTGATAAATTTCTTTCTCCTACGGTGTATCCGGTCCACGGCCCACCCTGGCATTTTAGTCAGGTTTAAATTTATTTTTATAAACTACAGTCACCACTGCACCCTATGGTTCTCCTTTTTCTCCTAACCGTCGGTCGAATGACTGGGGGGGCGGAGCCTGAGGGGAGCTATATGGACAGCTTTGCTGTGTGCTCTCTTTGCCACTTCCTGTAGGGATTGAGAATATCCCACAAGTAAGGATGAAGCCGTGGACCGGATACACCGTAGGAGAAAGAAATTTATCAGGTAAACATAAATTCTGTTTTTACTCAGAAAGTTAAAGGGACAGTCAAGTCCAAAAAAAAACTTTCATTTTTCAAATAGGGCATATAATTTTAAACAACTTTCCAATTTACTTTTATGAACAATTTTGCTTTGTTCTCTTGGTATTCTAGTTGAATTCAAACCTAGGAAGGCACATATGATAATTTATAAGCCCTTGAAGGCCGCCTCTATTTTATTTACTTTTCACAGCAGGGGAGAGCAAGCTCATGTAGGCCATATAGATAGCATTGTGATCACGCCCATGGCTAGTGGCAGACACTGCACTAATTGGCTAAAATGCAAGTCAATAGATAATAACTAAACGTCATGTGATTAGGGGTGGTCAGAAGATGCTTAGATACAAGTTAGTCACAGAAGTAAAAAGTGTATTATTATAACAGTGTTGGTTTTGCAAAACTGGGGAATGGGTAATAAAGGGATTGTCTATCTTTTTAAACAACAAAAATTCTGGTGTTGACTGTCCCTTTAAGGCTACTGTGTCTCGCTCATTAGGATCATTTGTGAGTCGCTCCTGTGGCAGTGAAGATCAGGTAGGCACCGCAGCTTAGCGCTGTGGTGTAGAGGGTGCAGTGATTGTATACAATTAAATCGGTGAAATTTGCAGATAAGAGTTTTTCTGGGTATTTCCTTACTGCTGCCTGTTGTCTTTTCTCAATCGAGAGCCTTAAAGAGACAGTACCGCTTTTAAAATATATTAAAAAAAGAGATTTTTTAATTTTAAAAAGATTTTGTGTTTTTTGTTGTAAGATGGACTTAGATAGATACACCTGATGAAACGGTCGGAGGACCGGGAAACGCGTTGTGTTTCAACAATAAAACTAAGTTGATTTTATACTGACATCACAAGCTTTATTTTATTTATCCTCTAACTGGGTACATTTGCTGATACTTTCATTGATACCGAAATACGGTGGTCCAGGACTGACGACTACGAGACTGTCGCTAACAACTCTTGTTGAGAGGAAAGCTCGCTGGACAGCTTTAATAGTTCAGCCCGCACCTGTGGCACTTCTCAAGTGCTTTGGATCTCGTAAGTTCACATTTGACTTGTGCGTGACTTTATTACCCTATTGATAGAGCACTATTGTGGCGCCTTCTTCTCTGCTTTTTCCACTGGACTTAGAGTCTATGCCAGTTACAGAGTGCAAACTTTGCTTGAATGTCCAAGTTGAACCCCCTTTGCCTTTTTGTGGTTCTTGTATTGAAAGAACTTTAATATACAAAGACAGACTATTTGATTCTGAGCCACCATTCTCTCATGTGGATGATGTTCAGGCAATGCCACAGCCTCCTCCTCAATTGTCCCAAACTGTTTTATCATCACATACAGTGCCCTGCGGTTCCTCTCAAGCTCCGAATGGAGTGTATTTGAAGGCTGAAATTGCGGCATAGGTATCTTCAGCGGTATCCGAGGCGCTAGTGGCCATTCCCATGCTGCAGGGGAGACGCAAGAGGAAAATTATTGAATCAGATAGCAAGGTATCCTGTTCAGGCTAACCAGGTTGCTCTTTCCTATAAGTCGTAAGAGGAGGATACTTCGGTAGCCTCTGAGGGTGAAATCTCAGATTCGGATAGTATATTTCCTTCTTCTGATGCTGAAGTGGTTTCCTTCAGATTCAAGCTTCAACGCTTTTGTGTCTTGTTAAAGGAGGTTTTAGATACCTTGGATGACTCCGATACACCTATCGTTGTCAACCTTAAAAAAATCTATTAAATTAAATAGGTACTTTGATGTTCCCTCTCCTGGGGAGGTGTTTCCAGTGCCATACCGTGCCACAGAGATTATAACCCGGGAATGGGAGAGTACAGGAATTCCATTTTCCCCCTCCCTTGTCTTTAGGAAGATGTTCCCGGTAGCCGACTCCATCAAGGAGTCGTAGCAGACAATTCCAAAGGTGGAAGGGGCGATTTTCACTTTGGCTAAGAGAACTACTATCCCTATTGAGGATAGTTGCTCTTTCAAGGATCCTATGGATAAAAAGCTGGAGGCTCTTTTAAAGAAGATGCATACCGGCAGTGTGCATTGCTACAGTAATCAGTGCGGCAGCGTATTGGTTTGACGCCTTGTCTGAATCCCTTCTGGCTAAAACGTCTTTGGAGGAGGTTCAGCATAGGCTAAAGCTAGCTAATTCCTTTATCATTGATGCTTCCTTGCAGGTGATTAAGTTGGGGGCCAAAATATCTGGCTTTGCAATCTTAGCGCGTATAGCGCTATGGCTTAAATCTTGGTCTGCTAATGTTTCTTCTAAATCTAAGCTTTTGGCAATCCCTTACAAGGGAAAGACCTTGTTTGGACCGACTTTGGCAGAAATTATTTCCAATATCACGGGGAGTAAAGGATCCTTTCTGCCTCAAGACAAGAAGAACAAAATGAAGGGACGTCAGACTAATTTTCGTTCCTTTCGTAACTTCAGAAGTAAGTCTTTCCCTGTCTCTACCAAACAGGAACAATCCAAGCCCTCTTGGAAGCCTGGTCAGTTTTGGAACAAGGGGAAGCAATCCAAGAAACGCACAGCTGAATCCAAGTCAGCATGAAGGGTTTGCCCCCGATCCGGGATCGGATCACGTGGGGGGCAGACTTTCTCAGTTCGCGCAAGCTTGGGAATGAGATGTCCCAGACTCGTGGGCAGGGACATAGTTTCCCAGGGGTACAAGTTAGAGTTCAAAACTTTTCCTCCCAGGGGCAGGTTCCAACTCTCAAGACTATCTGTAGACCAGATAAAAAGAGAGGCATTCTTGAAATGTGTACAGGACCTTTCCCTCTTGGGGGTGATAGTTCCTGTTCCAAGTCAGGAACAGGGTCTAGGGTTTCACTCAAACCTATTTGTGGTTCCCAAAAAATAGGGAACTTTCAGGCCCATTCTAGACCTAAAGTTACTAAACAAATTTCTCAGAGTACTGTCCTTCAAGATGGAGACTATCCGGTCCATTCTGCCTCTGATTCAAGAGGTTCAATTCATGTCAACCATGAAGGATGCATACCTGCACGTGCCCATTCACAGGGACCATCACAAATATCTGAGGTTTGCCTATTTAGACAAACAATTTTAATTTGTAGCGCTCCCATTCGGCCTCGCCACAGCTCCCAGAGTCTTCTCAAAGGTTCTGGGAACTCTATTGGCAGTAATTCGGGCCCGGCGAATTGCGGTGGTGCCTTATCTGGATGACATTCTGGTTAAGGCACCATCTTTGCAACTTACAGAATCTCATACAAAGATCTTGTTGGCGTTTCTTCGTTCCCACAGTTGGAAGGTCAACCTGGAGAAAAGTTCTCTTGTTCCTGCAACAAGAGTGATCTACATAGGAACAATTACAGATTCTCTATCAATGAAAATATTTCTGACTGAGGTCTGAAGAGCCAAGATTCTGTCCGCTTGCCTGTCCCTACTGTCGGCAGCTCAACCATCACTGGCCCAATGGATGGAGGTAATCGGGTTGATGGTGGCTTCCATGGACATAGTTCCGTTTGCTCGGTTCCATTTGAGACCTCTGCAGCTATGCATGCTCTCTCAGTGGAACAGGGATTATACAGATCTATCTCAGAGAATAGTTCTGGATCAACCTACAAGGGACTCCCTACTGTGGTGGCTGTCCCAAGAACATCTGTCCCAGGGGACGTGTTTTCAGAGACCCTCTTGGGTAATTGTGAACACGGATGCCAGCTTGCTGGGTTGGGGAGCAGTCTGGGACTCGTTGAAGGTGCAGGGGCTTTTGTCTCAGGAGGAATCTGCCCTCCCCATAAACAATTATGGATTTCAGAGCAATCTTCAATGCCTTGATGGCTTGGCCTCAGCTGGCCCTAGCTCGGTCCATCAGGTTCCAGATGGACAACATAACCTCAGTGGCCTACATCAACCACCACGGAGGAACGCACAGTTCCTTAGCCATGAAGTAGGTGACACGGATCATCCAGTGGGCGGAGGCTCACAATTGTTGTCTATCTGCCATCCACATTCCAGGAGTGGACAATTGGGAAGCTGATTTCCTGAGCAGACAGACTTTTCATCCCGGAGAGTGGGAGCTACATCCAGAAGTGTTTTTAAGGTTAACAACCAAATGGGGGTTACGAGAATTGGATCTGATGGCTTCTCGTCAGAACACCAAAGTCCCAAAGTACGGCTCGAGGTCGAGAGCTCCTCAAGGTTATCTGATAGATGCTCTGACAGTTCCTTGAAACTTCAGGTTGGCATATCTCTTTCCTTCGTTTGCGCTCCTTCCGCGAGTCATCGCTCACATCAAGCAAGAGAGTGATTCTAATAGCTCCTGCATGGCCTCGCAGGATCTAGTATGCAGATCTAGTAGAAATGTCATCTCTGCCTCAGTGGAGACTACCACTGAGGAAAGACCTTCTACTTCAGGGTCTTTTCCTTCATCCAAATCTCGCTTCTCTGAAGCTGACTGCTTGGAGATTGAACGCTTGATTTTAGCTAAGCGTGGCTTGTCAGAATCGGTCATTGAGACCATGATTCAGGCTCGTAAGCCTGTCACTAGGAAGATTTACCATAAGATATGGCGTAAATATCTTTGTTTTGAGTCTAAAGGATTTTCTTGGAGTAAGGTCAGGATCCCTAGGATCTTATCTTTTCTCCAGGAAGGCCTCGAGAAGGGGTTATCTGTGAGTACCCTCAAAGGTCAGATTTCCACTTATCCATTCTGCTGCACAAGCGTCTGGTGGACGTGCCGGATGTACAATCCTTTTGCCAGGCTCTGGTCAGAATCAGGCCTGTATTTAAATCAGTTGCTCCTCCTTGGCGCCTTAATCTTGTTCTTAAAGTTTTACAACAGACTCCATTTGAGCCTATGCGTTCCATAGATATTAAGTTATCTTGGAAGGTTTTGTTTCTTACTGCTACTTATTCTGCTCGTAGGGTTTCTGAACTCTCAGAATTGCAGTGTGATTCTTCTTATCTCATATTTCATGCAGACAAGGCAGTTCTTCGTACCAAGTTTGGGTTTCAGACAGAAATGGATTCTTCGTACCAAGTTGTTTTGGACAGAAATATTAAATAGGAAATTGTGGTTTCTTCTCTCTGTTCTAATCCTTTTTCTCATAAGAAAAGTTTTTTGCACAACTTAGACGTTGTGTGGGCTCTTAAATTCTATCTGCAGGTTACGAAGGACTGTCGTCAGTCTTCTGCATTGTTTGTTTGCTTTTTTGGGAAGCGCAAGGGCCAGAAAGCTACTGCTACTTCTCTCTCTCTCTCTCTCTCTCTCTCTCTGGTTGAGAAGTGTTATTCGTATGGCGTATTAGACTGCTGGACAGAAGTCTCCTGAAAGAATTACAGCTCACTCCACTAGGGCGGTGTCTTCCTCTTGGGCCTTCAAGAATGAGGCCTCTGTGGAACAGATTTGTAAGGCTGCAACTTAGCCTTCTTTGCACACTTTTTCTAAATTTTATACCTTTGCCTCGGCTGAGGCTTCTTTTGGGAGAAAGGTTCTGCAAGCAGTTGTGCCTTCTGTTTAGGTTACCTGACTTGCCCTCCCTAATCATCTGTGTCCTCTAGCTTGGGTATTGATTACCAACAGTAATTGATGATTCCGTGGGCTCACCGTGTCTTAAGAAAGTAAACAAATTTTATGCTTACCTGATAAATTTATTTATTTCTTGACATGGTGAGTCCACGGCCCTCCCTGTTTTGAGACAGTTGTTTTATGTAAGCCTCAGACACCTCTGCACCTTGTGTTATTTCCTTTCTCTCCTTTTCCTTCGGTCAAATGACTGGGGGTTGGGGGAAGGGAAGTGATACTTAACAGCCTTACTGTTCTCTTTGCCTCCTCCTGCTGGCCATGAGTGATATTCCCAACAGTAATTGATGATTCCGTGGACTCATTTCGTTTTTGCATGGTAAGATCCTTTTTTTTCTCATGCTGGTTTGTAATTATTTTTAGATTTATATAATTGAATTCTTGCAGTGTACCTTAGCAATATAATGAAACATCTGTAATCCATAATTACCCATATCTTGCTAAAGCATTGCTCAGTTTTTAGTGAAAGTGTAGTAGATATTTTGTGTTGGTTAGTAGTAAATCCAAAATCTGTTGTCCAGCCCTCCAAGTAGATAGATAGATAGATAGATAGATAGATAGGGCATCAATAAGTGATCCTTTAGGACAGCTTTGTCTTATGATTTATATTCTTGATTGCTACTTGATATAAAATATATTAAAGAACCACTAGATATAGTAGAATTGCATAATTAACGTGTACATGGAATTTCAAATTAGCAGTAGATTTTATTTCCTTACAAATGTATTTTTCCCCCCTATTTGCCGGTCCCCTGTATCATGTTACAGTCATCAGTCAATCACAGACTAGTATATGTATACCCTTGGAACTTGTGCGCATACTCAGTAGGAGCTGGTGCTTCACAAAGTGTGTATATAAAAAGTGAAATAATACTCAGTCCCACTGTCACCAGTGTTTCAGAAAATAACAGATGCGCCACTCCTGAGGCAAATGGTAATTCAAATTGATGGTCAAAATCAAATGCAACTCATTGGTGTCTGGAGGTAAGCTAGCTGGGGAGCTCTTGAGGACCCAGACTGCTACAATAGCACTTTGAGATAAGTTCTAAAGCTTTGTTAGTTTCCTGCATAAGGGGGGGCTGTGCTAAGGGGCTTGAACACAAAGATATTGTGTCATTGGAGCGCCTTCTTTTTGTATATAACAAGACTGTGTGCAAAATTTGATAGTAGAAGTAAATTGGAGTCTCTTGAAATTGCATGCTCTATTTTAATCATACAAGTTTATTTTTTACTTTAGTGTCCATTTTAAGATCTAGGCCATTAAAGTGGAAAAATACATGCTTTAATTTGTTAGAGCGTGTCATGTTATCACTAGTGGCCCTGCAAATGGGTTAACCCTACAATTAAAGTACTCTAGTAAATTTGAGCGTGTTATTTTTGTACTATAAGGACCCTTTACGTTTTTTAATAACATAGAAGATGTTTCTTTAAACCTGACTGAGCACTGGTACTTTTTATTCTTTCTTTTTCACTTGTATGTTTCTCTTGGTGCTTTTGTTTATATGCCTTTTCTGCTTAGTTTAGGTCATGTTTGGTTTTCTTGTCTTACATGGATACTGACACAATATGTTTTGACGTAAACGTGAAACTGAAACAAATAGATTTGTTTGTGTGTATATATCACCAAGTTATGTTTCAAAAGTTCCATCTTGTTACAACTTAAATACATAGTTGTTGCAGTTTTATCTGTACTGACTTAACTTTTACACATTGTTGCTAACAAGGGTATTGAGATAGGTAGATGTCATTCTGGATAACGTTGCTAGTTAATAAATCACGCTTAACTCTGATTATAGCTCCAACTCTACATATATCCATCATTAGCACTGAATACAGATTCTGTATTGAGCACTACTAATGATGCTATCCAATCATATCTGCAGCCTATTATCAGTCATATCAGTTTAATCTGTTACAGCTAGCTAACATATTATTCTGGTGTTATCTCCACACTAACATACAATTTAGTGCCAGGTATTATCTGGAGTTTTCACATAGGCAGAGTTATTTTGTCCAATACCCTTCATCCTATTCCAGAATATTTCCCAGCACATTAATATTTAGGTGCCATCTACCTTGCTTATGACCACTGTTTTTAAGTTGTCTTCCCAATTTTTAATTTGAATTAATAAAGTTTGGTTTGTGTTCCTACCTGACAGGGACTTGCCTCATAATTGTGTGAACACTAATGCTGGTCATTGTGATTTTTGAGCTTTATACACAAAAGCATATTATGTATAAGTGGATTTTATGATGAGTGCTATTTTATATACAATTATATAGTTGGTTTTTCCACTATTTGTTTTACCACGTATTTTTGTATACAGCACCCACTCCTAATCTGTACCAGCACAATACATAGTGTTTCATGTTTTATTGGGTCACTATTTTTTAATACTATTCTCTTTCCCCTTCTTTCCCCCTCCCATTTATTTGTTTCAAAAGTATTTGTTTATTTTTGCAAGCGTAACAATAATAATAATAATGTCTCTAATTATATACTGTGCCGGTGTTCTAATGATTTTTCTACCTGTCGAGTTTTCATACCTGTCCTACTGCGAGAACACCGGCTTTATAATAGGCAAGATGCAAAGCTTCCAACACCAAGTAAAATATTTCCTCAGCCATTTCAGAAAGAGCAACCAAATTTAGCATTGTACAAAGTTCATAGAACCTCAAAATTATTTCTGTAGGCTAAAATATAAGGGCAATATTATTAGTTAATGATTAAGAATCTGCAAATATTTGTCAACTGTTGATTTTCTTGGTTACGCTATGTCTTCAGAGAATGTGATATAAAAAGGAGAAATTAACTAGAAAAATCCTGGGATTGGCGGGTTATGTGGAAGATTTTGTTTGCTCTGTTAATGGTTAATGTTGCAGTGACACCTTATTTGTTGCTGAGTTTTGCTTTATGATAACCAAGTGACTGATGTCTTAAAGTGACATTACTGCATTAACTTGCATTACAAGTTTATGTGTTTACAAAAATAGATTTAGCTTTGCTTAGAAAAATGTTGTTTTTACTGGCCAGTTACCAGTGTGTCCCCTGGAAAGAGACATGCACAGTCACTTCCTGTTTGTTACAAAATCAAAATAAACAACTTTAAAGGGATTTTTACCATTTGTTTGTTTATTTTGAAAATCAAATGTTACTTTTCTGAAAAGTAAATGCTTTTTATTTTTATGTTGTTTAAGGCAGTTGTGGGAGTTTATCAGCCAAGGGGCCATGTGTCTTTAGCAACGAGTTGTGCACAAACATGCACCTATACTTAAATGTAGAGGATAGCTGACCTGATAAACCTTTATACAAAACATTAGCTTTCATCGTAATCTATCTTATAGTCATACCCTGTCTTAAAATCAGAAACTCTCTGAACTGGGCTAGCCATTTTATTGGAGATAAAGTCTTTCAGCCAGATTACGAGTTGTGCGTTATGAGGGAAAAAGCATCGTTATGGCTCTTTTTCACTACTGCTGGTATTACAGGTCTTGTAGGTATAACTGTACCGCACACCTAACATAACTGTCACGCAACGTAAGTAACGCACTTTTTAAAAAGCCCTTTTTCAATGGGACTTCAATAGCGCCGGTATTACAAGTTTGCCTGGCAGACCAAAAAATGAGTGGTACAGCCTATAACTACAATATCTGTACCGCCACCTGAAAGTCAGTAGTTAAGAGCTGTACCATAAAACTAGTTAAAAGTAGTTACAAAGCTGTAGCATAAAACTCATAACTAAAGTGTTACAAAGTACACTAACACCCATAAACTACCTATTAACCCCTAAACCGAGGCCCTCCCGCATCGCAAACACTAAAATAAAATTATTAACCCCTAATCTGCCGCTCCGGGCATTGCCGCCACTATAATAAAGATATTAAACCCTAAACCGCCGCACTCCCGCATCGCAAACACTAGTTTAATATTATTAACCCCTAATCTGCTGCCCCAATGGGGTCGCCACCTACATACACTTATTAACCCCTAATCTGCTGTCCCTAACATCGCCGCAACCTACATTACTGTTATAAACCCCTAATCTGCTGCCCCCAAAATCGCCACCACCTAACTACACTTATTAACTCCTAATCTGCTGCCCCAATGTTGCTGCCACTCTACTAAAGTTATTAACCCATAAACCTAACCCTAACGTAACCCTAACACCCACTAACTTTAGCATAATTAAAATAATTCCAAATAAAAATTACAATTAATGCCTAAATTATTCCTATTTAAAACTAAATACATACTTACCTGTAAAATAAAACTTAAACTAGCTACAATATAACTAATAGTTATATTGTATCTAGCTTATGTTTTATTTTTATTTCACAGGTAAGTTTGTATTTATTTTAACTAGGTAGATTAGTTATTAAATAGTTATTAACTATTTACTAACTATCTATTTAAAATAAATACAAATTTACCTGTAAAATAAAACCTAACCTGTCTTATAGTAAAACCTAACATTACACTAAAATTAAATAAATTACATTAATCAAATACAATTAACTAAATTACACAAAATAAAAAAGAAATTATCAAATATTGAAACTAATTACTCCTAATCAAATAGCCCTATCAAAATAAAAAAAAAACCCCAACATAATAAAACCCCAAGCCTAAACTAAACTGCCAATAGCCCTTAAAAGGGCCTTTTGTGGGGCATTGCCCCAAAGATATCAGATCTTTTACCTGGCAAATAAAAATACAAACATCCCCCCCAAACAGTAAAACCCACCACCCACAAACCAACCTCCCCAAATAAAATTCTATCTAAAAAACCTAAGCTACCCATTGCCCTGAAAAGGGCATTTGGATGGACATTGCCCTTAAAAGGGCATTAAGCTCTTTTACATTGCCCAAACCCTAATCTAAAAATAAAACCCACCCAATAAACCCTTAATAAAGCCTAACACTAACCCCCGAAGATCCACTTACAGTTTTAGAAGACCGGACATCCATCCTGATCCAGCCGGTGACGTCCTCATCCAAGCGGCAAGAAGTCCTCAACGAAGCCGGGAGAAGTCTTTATCCAAGTGGCAAGAAGTCATCATCCAGGCGGGCAGAAGTCTTCATCCAGACGGTATCTTCTATCTTCATCCTTCCGGTGTGGAGCAGGTCCATCTTCAAGACATCCGGCGCGGAGCATCCTCTTCATACGGTCCCAGCCGTACACTGAAGGTTCCCTTTAAGGGACGTCATCCAAGATGGCGCCCCTTGAATTCCGATTGGCTGATAGAATTCTATCAGCCAATCGGAATTAAAGGGTAAAAAATCCTATTGGCTGATGCAATCAGCCAATATGATTGGGTCAGCCAATAGGATTGAAGCTCAATCAACCAATGGGATTGAGCTCGCATTCTATTGGCTGTTCCAATCAGCCAATAGAATGCAAGCTCAATCCTAATGGCTGATTTTTATTTGCCAGGTAAAAGAGCTGATATCTTTGGGGCTATTGGCAGTTTAGTTTAGGCTAGGGGTTTTATTATTTTGGGGGGCTTTTTTATTTTGATAGGGCAGATTAGGAGTAATTAGTTTAAATATTTGATAATTTCCTTTTTATTTTGTGTAATTTAGTGTTGTTTTTTTTGTAATTTAGTTAATTTAGTTGTATTTGATTAATGTAATTTATTTAATTTTAGTGTAATGTTAGGTTTTATTTTACAGGTAAATTTGTATTTATTTTAAATAGCTAGTTAGTAAATAGTTAATAACTATTTAATAACTAATCTACCTAGCTAAAATAAATACAAACTTACCTGTGAAATAAAATTAAAACGTAAGCTAGATACAATATAACTATTAGTTATATTGTAGCTAGCTTAGGTTTTATTTTACAGGTAAGTATGTATTTAGTTTTAAATAGGAATAAATTAGGTATTAATTCTAATTTTTATTTGGAATTATTTTAATTATGTTAAAGTTAGTGAGGGTTAGGGTTGGGTTAGGGTTAGACTTAGGGTTAGGCTTAGGGGTTAATAACTTTAGTATAGTGGCGGAGACATTGGGGGCAGCAGATTAGGGGTTAATAAGTGTAGTTAGGTTGCGGCAATGTTAGGGTCAGCAGATTAGGGGTTAATAACAGTAATGTAGGTTGGGGCGATGTTGGGGGCAGCAGATTAGGGGTTAATAACAGTAATGTAGGTTGCAGCGATGTTGGGGGCAGCAGATTAGAGGTGTTTAGAGTCGGGGTTTATGTTAGGGTGTTAGGTTTATACATAAAAAAAAATTTCCCCATAGACATTAATGGGGCTGCGTTATGGAGCTTTACGCTCTGTGATTGCAGGTGTTAGGCTTTTTTTTAGCCAGCTCTCCCCATTGTTGTCTAAGGGGAAATCGTGCATGAGCACGTAACAGCAGCTCAAAGCAGCCCTGGTATTTGTGTGCGGTATGGAGATCAACGCTGCCATATGGCCCGCAAACGCCGGCAATTTTTAAACTCGTAAAACCAGCGCTATAGGGCGTGAAATAACGCAGAAAATGCTGCAGTCGTTAATTTCCCTATAGCACTCAAAACTAATCTGGCTGTTTATTAGGATAGTGGTATCTCACATTGTGCCAAGTTGCTTAGGTTATAAGCTACTTTGTTATATTCTGTGTCGTCAGAACCTTAATTAAATGGACATAATAATCATATGCTAAATCACTTGAAAGTGATGCAGCATAACTGTAAAAAGCTGACAAGAAAATATCACCTATGTACCAGAGTAAATGCTGTGTAAACAGTTATACTTCAGCTGATGTAAACATGCAAGTTGGAAAAAAAAAATTAGATTTTATAAAACTTGCTTAATGTTTGTACATGTGACCAAGGCCTCCGTGAGGTGCCGAAACGTTATGTGATCTGTTTATACACAGTAAAGGTATTGGGATATATTCTCGAGTGCTTGCTTCCTTTTTCTGACGATCCAAGTTCGACTGGGATTTTGGCCCACTCTTCTTGAGCAAACTGCTCCTGTTCTTCTCATGTAGGATAGATGTCTTTCCAACTGCGAGTTTCAGCTCTTTCCACAGATGTCCAATGGGATTCTAATGTTGTCTTCTCATCCATTCTTGGGTGCTTTTTGAGGTATGTTTCAGGTCATTATCCTGCTGGAGGACCCATGACCTGCGACTGAGACACAGCCTTCTGACACTGGGCAGTACATTTCACTCCAAAATGCCTTTATAGTCTTCTGATTTCATTGTGCCCTGTGCAGATTCTAGGTACTCAGTGCCAAAGGAAGCCAAGTAACCACAAAACACTGAACCGCCTCCATGTTTCACTGTAGAAATTGTGTTTTTATTCTTTAAAAGCTTCTTTTTTTTCTTCTGTAATCATGGAGTTGTCCTTATTTGCCAAAAATATCTACTTTTGTTTCGTCTCTCCAAAGTTCATTGTCTCAGAAAGACTGTGGCTTGTCTACATGCATTTTGCATTTCTCTCTTAGAAGTGGGGTCTTCCTAGATCTTCTACCATGGAGCCCATTTTCATTCAGACATCAACAGATGGTTTGATTTGAAACTCTTGCACCTTGAGCTTCAACTTCGGCTTGGATCTGTTTTGAAGTTGTCCTTGGTTCTTTCTCCACCAATCAAACAATCTTTCTCATCAAAATGGGTCAATTTTCCTTTTGCGGCCACATCCAGGGATGTTGGCTACAGTCCCATGTGTCTTAAATTACTTAATAATATTGGCAACAGTGCTCACAGGAACATCAAGCTCTTTAGAGATGGTCTTGTAGACCATGCTTGGCTATTACCTTCTTTCTAATCTCCTCAGACAACTCTGGTTTTCCTTCTCTTTTCCATGTTCAGTGTGATACACACAGTGACACACAACAGCAGAGAGTACTTTTTTCCCATTTAAACTGACTGAATGAATGATTTATAAGATTGAAGACACCTATGATACTAATTAAAAAAGAATAGTCTGCTTGATACTACAAAACAATTCTTTATTGTAACTTCTAGAGTATCAATAGTATTGTCCAGGTCATTTTATAATGTCTTTATATAACAAGCAAGAATTTGCTCCATACATTGTGCATGTATTTACCCCTGTATAGTGCTGCATTACAGATAGATATTTAGAATTTAAAAAAAGGAGGCAGAGATGCTAAAGCCTATCTTCATGTGTTTCACCTGTCTGTACCACACTCTTGTGTTTGTTGTTAAAGGTTGAAAAAGTGACACATACTATATAACTCAGATCAAGTGCAGTAGTGCTTCAGTCTGTCACACCTTGTGAATAAGTACCACCTTTATTTAGTGATTATTGGCTCCGGCAATACAGCCTATTTCCTTATCCACCAACAATGCTTGACTTGAATCCGTCTGTACTAGCACAGTAACTCTTGAGCAACAGCACAACATTGCCTTATTGACTTTGTCATTAGTCATGTGATAGTTAACAAAGTCTATGGTTGCAGTATTTTAGTCTGCTAAAGTGTGTTCTTAGTTGCATGTAAAAGATATTCTTGTGCCAAAAATAATTATTTTCAGTTTTAAACTGGAGTATGTCACTGTGCACCAATAGAACTATATAAGAGCTGTCTTCATCATTCTGTGAGTAATCTACCCCTGCTAATGAGTTGTGCAAAACAAGTACTTCCTGCAACTAAATATACTTGCATGTTCAAGAAGTGTGTTTTTTCATATGCTTTTAAAACCTCAAAAAGACTCTTACATGTTGCTTATCTTCCTTCCTTTACTTTAGACATTTAAAGGGACAGTCTCTAGTCCAAAATAAACTTTCATGATTCAGATAGGGCATGTAATTTTAAACAACTTTCCAATTTACTTTTATTGCCAATTTTGCTTTGTTCTCTTGGTATTCTTAGTTGAAAGCTAAACCTAGCAGGTTCATATGCTAGTTTCTTAGACCTTGAAGGCCGCCTCTTATCTGCATGCATTTTGACAGATTTTCACCACTAGAGGGTGTTAGTTCATGTGTGTGATATAGATCACACTGTGCTCACGCACATTGAGTTACCTAGGAGTCAGCACTGACTGGCTAAAATGCAAGTCTGTTAAAAGAACTGAGATAATTAGAGCAGAGGCTTAGATACAAGGTATCTTGTATCTAAGTGTATTAATATAACTGTGTTGGTTATGCAAAACTAAGGAATTGGTAATAAAGGGATTATCTATCTTTTTAAACAATAAAAATTCTGGTGTAGACTGTCCCTTTAAGGACAAATAATGAAGCTACTGCAGATATCAACCAATTATTGTATAGCATGCAGGAATGTCTTGTTTCTCACGCCAGCCTCTCTGGCCAGAGTGTAATATTAAAATACTACTAAGTACAAGAAAAACAGGCAACATAAGTGAGTGTATTGCAGAGTGTTTTACTTATACATTGAATATTTTAAGGGACAGTAAAGACAAAGTTAAACCTTATGATTCAGATAGAGCATACAATTTTAAACTATTTTCCAGTTTACTTCTGTTATCTTGGTTCTCTTGAATTCTTTGTTGAAAAGCATTACTGAGAACTAGCTGCCTTTTGACTTTAGCTCACCCAATGTGTCCAGCTAGCTCAAAATAGTGCTTTGCTGCTTCATGAAAGAAACTGGGTTTCAGGTCAAAAGAATAAATTAATATTTTAGTCCCGTTTTTTGTTTAAAAAAACATAAAAAAACAAATATATATATATATATATATATATATATTAAAATATATATATATATATATTAATATATATATATATATATATTAATATATATAAATATATATAAATATATAAATATAGCAAATACTTAACATGATGCACTGTGACCCATACCCTAGTCTTCTGTTGTAAAGAAAGACAAGGCTTTGCTTAGATAGGCTGTGTATTTGTTTTTTGGTTTCCTTGTCAGTAGTAATCTTGCAAAATGTGAACTTCAGTACTTGTGTTGTCAAAGGTGAATTCAGTTTCTCTTTAGCTAGCAAGTAGACTTTTTTTTAATACTTTATCTTTATAACCATTAGTTGGAATAATATATGCACCTAAATAAAATATTGTGTGGTGTGATACATAATGAAAAAATATATAATTAAAGGGATACAGAACTCAAATTTTTTATTTCATGATTCAGATAGAGCATGCGATTTTAAGCAAATTTCTCATTTACTCCTATTGTCATTTTTTCTTCATTCTCTTGTTATCTATATTTGAAAAAAACAGAAATGTAAACTTATGAGCCGGCCCATCTTTGGTTCAACACCTGGGTAGCGCTTGCTTATTGGTGGCTAAATGTACCCACCAATCAGCAAGCGCTATCCAGGGTACTGAACCAAAAATGGGCCTATGCTTATATTCCTGCTTTTTCAAATAAAATTACCAAGAAAATTAAGAAAAAATGATAATAGAAGTAAATTAGAAAGTTGCTTAAAATTGCATGCTCTAAATCATGAAAGAATGTGGGTTCAGTATCTCTTTAACACAAAATCCTTAAGTTGCATTACATGTATTTAGGAAGCATAGTTTTCCTTAAAGTGAAGGTAAACTTTGATGAATCAGTGCCCTGTTTTTAAAAATATTATTAAAAACAGGGGCACTTTCATTCATCAAAGTTTACATTTCACCATTTTTGTAAAAATACTTACTTGCGACGGGCGGGAGAAGCGCTGGAGCGGCTTCCAGAATAAAAGGTAAGTATTTTGACAAAAACGGTGAAATGTAAACTTTGATGAATGAAAGGGCCCCTGTTTTTAATAGTATTTTTAAAAACAGGGCACTGATTCATCAAAGTTTACCTTCACTTTAAAGGGATTGCAACTGAATAAAGTATATATAACCTGTTAACATTAAGTATTTTTTATAAAAATATTTTATTACAAAAAATATCACTTTCAATCTTGAAACAAAATAAAATAGAAGCCTAATTTATTAAAATACTGTACATGAAATAAGTTTGCACCGGTTGTAGTATATTAAAGGGCCACTGTAAGTAAATATTTTCTATGCCTGTTACTAACTAACTACCCCAAATACGCTTTTTATCAATAGCATTTCATTAACATATCTCTACCGTATATCAGAAATCTTGTCTGCAAATTTAATTGTTTTCCAAACCCACTCCGTGGGTATCCTTTGCTCTGTACCAATCCGTTTACAATACCTAGGTTTCAAAATGGCGCTTTAAACACAAAGTTATTGGTTTAAGTATTTTGAACATGCAGTGCTGAAAATAGTGGGCAGGATAACGTGACATTATCGGCGAATAAAAGATATAAGTTTTAGAACTTTATGAAACTTCGTTTTGGAGAAAATATAGGTCAGTAGGTTTTAATTAATGTTTATTAACTTTAATATGTTGTTATTATAACAGAAAGTAATCCTTTAAGCTTATTATATCAAAATGTGCTTCTACCACGTTGTCAAAATAGAAATATAAAACAATTACTTCCCCATAGAATATGGGCCTAAGGAAGAGACACGCCTCTTCCTTAGGCAAAACATTCTTACAAATATTACTGTAAACACTGCTGCCATGCAATTTTCATGTATCTATTTCCATCTAAAGGGGAGGAGAGTCAACTGCTTCATTTATCACTTGTGGGAATTTAGAACCTGGCCACCAGGAGGAGGCAAAGACACCCCAGCCAAAGGCTTAAATTCCTCCCCCACTTGCCTCATCCCCCAGTCATTCTTTGCCTTTCGTCACAGGAGGTTGGCAGAGAAGTGTTGGAAGATTCGGAGTAGTCTCTTATGGAGGGTAGTTCTCTTCGCAATGGGACTGGAGTTTTAAGTAATCCTGTCAGCCTCTCAGTGAGAGCATGGGTGAAAGTTAGAGTCCGGAGATGCAGGGGGAGTTCTTTTGCGAACCCATCCCGACTTATATTAACAGCTCCTTAAGCAATCAGCTTTGATGAGTTTTGCTGCCTGTTTTATTCTCTCAAGTCCATGTCAGGAGCAACGCTACTAACCTGTCGCACTTGAAGGGCCGTGTTTCATGTTCTTGATTCTGGTAAGATCGTTTCATTATACACAAATGTGATAACGCAAGAAGACGGGGTCACAGTGTGATTCCTTTATCTGTATAGAATCTAGGGTAATACCCATGGAAGGGCGTTATGGAACAGGGGGGATTTTAATATATATAATAATGTTTGTGTTTTTACTGCACTTGTGTGAGATGAGGCTCTGTCAGTGTGGAACAGTTAGAGAGTGATTGAGGCAGGCTTTTTGGCGCGTCTCTCGCTCAGTGCAGGGGCGGTCCTGCATGGCACTCCATGTGACCAGGTGTGGCCTTTGTATCTTCCTCTTTCTCGACCTGTGTTCGGAGAAGACGAAAGCTGTTTCTTGTAGACCGGGTCATAGGATGTGGTGAGTGCCCGTGCCATTTAATCTATAATCAAGTTGGTAATAAAGGCACAAGCTATGGAGGACTTGATATGTTGGAGGATACTCCTTCCTTATCTAAAACTACTAATTGTGTATACTGTGAGGAGGTTCCGGTGGAACCACCGTTACAGCTCTGTTCCACATGTTATGACTATTACTACTTCTAAAAAGAATAAAGTATTCAGTACAACTGAGCCGTCCACCTCTGAGGGTTCTCCGTCCCGCTAGGTGTGTTCCCTACAAGCATCTCCGGTTACACAAGCAGTTCCCCAGGGCACTACTAATCCTCCCGCGGGAGGGGCCCTTTGGCCTCCAGACTTTGCAGATCAACTGCAGACGGCTGTTTCTGCGGCCATAATTGCGATGCCTCGTCCTACTAAGCGCAAGTGGAGGGTACGGCACTTCTATCCGTCTCAAGGGTCTTCGACTCAGACAGATTGTCAGCGGTGGAGTATGCCACTGTGCACCAATATAACTATATAAGAGCTATCTTCATCAGTCTGCGAGTAATCTACCCCTGCTAATGAGTTGTGCAAAACAAGTACTTCCTGCAACTAAATATACTTGCATGTTCAAGAAGTGTTTTTTTCATATGCTTTTAAAACTTCAAAAAGACTCTTACATGTTGCTTATCTTCCTTCCTTTACTTTAGACATTTAAAGGGACAGTCTCTAGTCCAAAATAAACTTTCATGATTCAGATAGGGCATGTAATTTTAAACAACTTTCCAATTTACTTTTATTGCCAATTTTGCTTTGTTCTCTTGGTATTCTTAGTTGTAAGCTAAACCTAGGAGGTTCATATGCTAGTTTCTTAGACCTTGAAGGCCAACTCTTATCTGCATGCATTTTGACAGATTTTCACCACTAGAGGGTGTTAGTTCATGTGTGTGATATAGATCACACTGTGCTCACGCACATTGAGTTACCTAGGAGTCAGCACTGCCTGGCTAAAATTCAAGTCTGTTAAAAGAACTGAGATAATTAGAGCAGAGGCTTAGATACAAGGTATCTTGTATCTAAGTGTATTAATATAACTGTGTTGGTTATGGAAAACTAAGGAATTGGTAATAAAGGGATTATCTATCTTTTTAAACAATAAAAATTCTGGTGTAGACTGTCCCTTTAAGGACAAATAATGAAGCTACTGCAGATATCAACCAATTATTGTATAGCATGCAGGAATGTCTTGTTTCTCACGCCAGCCTCTCTGGCCAGAGTGTAATATTAAAATACTACTAAGTACAAGAAAAACAGGCAACATAAGTGAGTGTATTGCAGAGTGTTTTACTTATACATTGAATATTTTAAGGGACAGTAAAGACAAAGTTAAACCTTATGATTCAGATAGAGCATACAATTTTAAACTATTTTCCAGTTTACTTCTATTATCTTGGTTCTCTTGAATTCTTTGTTGAAAAGCATTACTGAGAACTAGCTGCCTTTTGACTTTAGCTCACCCAATGTGTCCAGCTAGCTCCAAATAGTGCTTTGCTGCTTCATGAAAGAAACAATTCCGAACCTTAGATACCTAAACTGGATAGGGTCTTCAGAGGCGGAATCGGCTACTTCTAGGTCTCCGTCCGCAGAGGAACCAGATTTCAAATTTAAGATGGAGCATTTGCGTTTCCTGCTGAAATAAGTGCTTGCTATGCTAGAAGTTCCAGAGCCGAAACTACCAGAGGAACCTTCGATACGTAAACTGGATAGGGTTTACGAGGACAGGGCTCTGTGGCTAAAATCGTGGTCCGCTGACATGACGTCTAAGTCTAACTTACTTTCCCTACCATTCAAGGGGAAGGTTTTGTTTGGCCCGGGCCTGAATTCTATCTCATCTACAATCACGGGTGGCAATGGTGCCTTCTTACCTCAGGATAAGAAAGCCAAACCTAAGGGATCTACTTTTCGTCCCTTTCGTGCAGACAAGTCTCAACGTCGGCAGCCTTCTGCAAAGTCTGAGCAATCCAAGGGATCTTGGAAGCCAGCAAACTCTTGGAATAAATCCAAGCAGAATAAGAAGCCCGCCGAGTCAAAGTCGGCATGAATGGGTGGCCCCCGACCCGTCCCTGGACCAGCAAAATTTAATAGCTCTGTATCTTCACTCTGAAGATAGAGTTAAAGATATTGTTTTTTTCTGCAATGTTCTGTACCCAAGTATATATCGTTAACACCTAGAACACTGGTTTTCAAACCTGTCCTCAGGCCTTCCCAACGGTCCAGGATTTCTGGATTACCTTGGATGAACGCAGGTAAAATAAATGTTTACTAATCAGCTGATTATTTCATTTCTGCTCTAGTTCAGATAACCTCAAAATGTGGCCTTTTAGGGACGCCTGAGGACAGGTTTGAAAACCAGTGACCTAGGAACTCTGCAACGAGTTTTCGCTGGAAAAAAGCCATCTCTCCCCCACCAAAGCTCAGATAGCACGCCTGTGTGGAGGGAACAGCCTCCATTTGCTACACAGCAACTATACAACTGTTGGAGTGATTGTGTAGTTGAGTGTATATTAATTGAAACTACCAGAAACCTGGATTATGCAGCTCATCTGTGAAAATGTGATGGCTGACTTATCTGGCATATTCCTACCTTTATTTGACTCGCTCATCGCTAAGTGTGCATCCTTAAAGTGATTGTAAACTTTCACCTTTGTCTAAACAGATCCGGAATGTTAGCGACATTTTAGATAAGAGTTTTATTCATCAGTTGTAATGAATATGCGCTATAACTTTTTAATCTAGTGCTCAGATTTAAATACCTTGTGCTCCAGCCGCCCACTTCAAAAGTAATATTTTCTTCTGTTAAGTGTGATCAGTCCACGGGTCATCATTACTTCTGGGATATTACTCCTCCCCAACAGGAAGTGCAAGAGGATTCACCCAGCAGAGCTGCATATAGCTCCTCCCCTCTACGTCACTCCCAGTCATTCTCTTGCACCCAACGACTAGATAGGATGTGTGAGAGGACTATGGTGATTATACTTAGTTTTATATCTTCAATCAAAAGTTTGTTATTTTAAAATAGCACCGGAGTGTGTTATTACCTCTCTGGCAGAGTTTGAAGAAGAATCTACCAGAGTTTTTGCTATGATTTTAGCCGGAGTAGTTAAGATCATATTGCTGTTTCTCGGCCATCTGAGGAGAGGTAAACTTCAGATCAGGGGACAGCGGGCAGATGAATCTGCATAGAGGTATGTAGCAGCTTTTATTTTCTGACAATGGAATTGATGAGAAAATCCTGCCATACCGATATAATGTCATGTATGTATACTTTACACTTCAGTATTCTGGGGAATGGTACTTCACTAGAATTACACTGTAAGAAGTACATAAAGCTGTTTAATAACTAGAAATTATGTTTAACGTTTTTGCTGGAATGTAAAATCGTTTTCATTTGCTGAGGTACTGAGTGAATAAATGTTTTGGGCACTATTTTTCCACTTGGCAGTTGCTTAATCTTTTTTCTGACAGTTTCTGTTCTCTCTCACTGCTGTGTGTGAGGGGGAGGGGCCGTTTTTTGGCGCTTTTGCTACGCATCAGATATTTCAGTCAGCAGCTCATTGTATTTCCTGCATGATCCGGTTCATCTCTACAGAGCTCAGGGGTCTTCAAAACTTATTTTGAGGGAGGTAATTTCTCTCAGCAGAGCTGTGAGAATTATAGTTGACTGAGACAAAAAACGTTTATTCTGTAATTTGTTTCCTGCTTTCAGAATTTGTTATCTTTGCTAATGGGATTAAACCTTTGCTAAAGTTGTGTTGTTTATAAGGATTGAGGCTATAACTGTTTCAATTTATTAATTTTCAACTGTCATAGATCTTCTGTGCTTCTTAAAGGCACAGTACGTTTTTAATATTATTCTAATTGAATTGTATTCCAAGTTGCAAGTTTATTTGCTAGTGTGTTAAACATGTCTGATTCAGAGGAAGATACCTGTGTCATTTGTTGCAATGCCAAAGTGGAGCCCAATAGAAATTTATGTACTAACTGTATTGATGCTACTTTAAATAAAAGTCAATCTGTACAAATTGAACAAATTTCACCAAACAACGAGGGGAGAGTTATGCCGACTAACTCGCCTCACGTGTCAGTACCTGCATCTCCCGCTCGGGAGGTGCGTGATATTGTAGCGCCGAGTACATCTGGGCGGCCATTACAAATCACATTACAGGATATGGCTACTGTTATGACTGAAGTTTTGGCTAAATTACCAGAACTAAGAGGTAAGCGTGATCACTCTGGGGTGAGAACAGAGTGCGCTGATAATATTAGGGCCATGTCAGACACTGCGTCACAGGTGGCAGAACATGAGGACGGAGAACTTCATTCTGTGGGTGACGGTTCTGATCCAAACAGACTGGATTCAGATATTTCAAATTTTAAATTTAAACTGGAAAACCTCCGTGTATTACTAGGGGAGGTGTTAGCGGCTCTGAATGATTGTAACACAGTTGCAATACCAGAGAAAATGTGTAGGTTGGATAAATATTTTGCGGTACCGGCGAGTACTGAGGTTTTTCCTATACCTAAGAGACTTACTGAAATTGTTACTAAGGAGTGGGATAGACCCGGTGTGCCGTTCTCACCCCCTCCGATATTTAGAAAAATGTTTCCAATAGACGCCACCACACGGGACTTATGGCAAACGGTCCCTAAGGTGGAGGGAGCAGTTTCTACTTTAGCTAAGCGTACCACTATCCCGGTGGAGGATAGCTGTGCTTTTTCAGATCCAATGGATAAAAAATTAGAGGGTTACCTTAAGAAAATGTTTGTTCAACAAGGTTTTATATTGCAACCCCTTGCATGCATTGCGCCGATCACGGCTGCAGCGGCATTCTGGATTGAGTCTCTGGAAGAGAACATTGGTTCAGCTACTCTGGACGACATTACGGACAGGCTTAGAGTCCTTAAACTAGCTAATTCATTCATTTCGGAGGCCGTAGTACATCTTACTAAACTTACGGCGAAGAATTCAGGATTCAGGTGATGTTACTTCTAAGTCTAAATTGCTTAATATACCTTTCAAAGGGCAGACCTTATTCGGGCCCGGGTTGAAAGAGATTATCGCTGACATTACAGGAGGTAAAGGCCATGCCCTGCCTCAGGACAAAGTCAAAGCTAAGGCTAGACAGTCTAATTTTCGTTCCTTTCGTAATTTCAAAGCAGGAGCAGCATCAACTTCCTCTGCACCAAAACAGGAAGGAGCTGTTGCTCGCTACAGACAAGGCTGGAATCCTAACCAGTCCTGGAACAAGGGCAAGCAGACCAGGAAACCTGCTGCTGCCCCTAAAACAGCATGAATTGAGGGCCCCCGATCCGGGATCGGATCTAGTGGGGGGCAGACTTTCTCTCTTCGCCCAGGCTTGGGCAAGAGATGTCCAGGATCCCTGGGCGCTAGAGATAATATCTCAGGGATACCTTCTGGACTTCAAATACTCTCCTCCAAGAGAGAGATTTCATCTGTCAAGGTTGTCAACAATCCAGACAAAGAAAGAGGCGTTTCTACGCTGCGTACAAGAGCTCTTGTTAATGGGAGTAATCCATCCAGTTCCACAATCGGAACAGGGACAGGGGTTTTACTCAAATCTGTTTGTGGTTCCCAAAAAAGAGGGAACTTTCAGACCAATCCTGGACTTAAAGATCCTAAACAAATTCCTAAGAGTTCCATCGTTCAAGATGGAGACTATTCGGACAATTTTACCTATGATCCAAGAGGGTCAGTACATGACCACTGTAGATTTAAAAGATGCTTACCTTCACATACCGATTCACAAAGATCATTACCGGTACCTAAGGTTTGCCTTCCTAGACAGGCATTACCAGTTTGTGGCTCTTCCATTCGGATTGGCTACAGCTCCAAGAATCTTCACAAAGGTTCTGGGTGCTCTTCTGGCGGTACTAAGACCGCGGGGAATCTCGGTAGCTCCATACCTAGACGACATTCTGATACAAGCTTCAAGCTTTCAAACTGCCAAGTCTCATACAGAGTTAGTACTGGCATTTCTAAGGTCACATGGATGGAAGGTGAACGAAAAGAAAAGTTCACTCGTTCCACTCACAAGAGTTCCCTTCCTGGGGACTCTTATAGATTCTGTAGAAATGAAGATTTACCTGACAGAGGACAGGCTAACAAGACTTCAAAGTGCTTGCCGCACCCTTCATTCCATTCAACACCCGTCAGTGGCTCAATGCATGGAGGTAATCGGCTTAATGGTAGCGGCAATGGACATAGTACCCTTTGCACGCTTACACCTCAGACCACTGCAACTGTGCATGCTAAGTCAGTGGAATGGGGATTACTCAGACTTATCCCCTTCTCTGAATCTGGATCAAGAGACCAGAAATTATCTTCTATGGTGGCTTTCTCGGCCACATCTGTCCAGGGGGATGCCATTCAGCAGACCAGACTGGACAATTGTAACAACAGACGCCAGCCTTCTAGGTTGGGGTGCCGTCTGGAATTCTCTGAAGGCTCAGGGACAATGGAGTCAGGAGGAGAGTCTCCTGCCAATAAACATTCTGGAATTGAGAGCAGTTCTCAATGCCCTCCTGGCTTGGCCCCAGTTGACAACTCGGGGGTTCATCAGGTTTCAGTCGGACAACATCACGACTGTAGCTTACATCAACCATCAGGGAGGGACAAGAAGCTCCCTAGCTATGATGGAAGTATCAAAGATAATTCACTGGGCAGAGTCTCACTCTTGCCACCTGTCAGCAATCCACATCCCGGGAGTGGAGAACTGGGAGGCGGATTTCTTAAGTCGTCAGACTTTTCATCCGGGGGAGTGGGAACTCCATCCGGAGGTCTTTGCTGGACAGCAGCCTCCTGAAAGAATTACAGCTCATTCTACTAGAGCTGTGGCTTCCACTTGGGCCTTCAAGAATGAGGCCTCTGTTGAGCAGATTTGCAAGGCTGCAACTTGGTCTTCGCTTCATACTTTTTCCAAATTTTACAAATTTGACACTTTTGCTTCATCGGAGGCTATTTTTGGGAGAAAGGTTCTTCAGGCAGTGGTTCCTTCTGTATAAAGAGCCTGCCTATCCCTCCCGTCATCCGTGTACTTTTGCTTTGGTATTGGTATCCCAGAAGTAATGATGACCCGTGGACTGATCACACTTAACAGAAGAAAACATAATTTATGCTTACCTGATAAATTCCTTTCTTCTGTAGTGTGATCAGTCCACGGCCCGCCCTGTTTTTAAGGCAGGTAAATATTTTTTAATTTATACTCCAGTCACCACTTCACCCTTGGCTTTTCCTTTCTCGTTGGTCCTTGGTCGAATGACTGGGAGTGACGTAGAGGGGAGGAGCTATATGCAGCTCTGCTGGGTGAATCCTCTTGCACTTCCTGTTGGGGAGGAGTAATATCCCAGAAGTAATGATGACCCGTGGACTGATCACACTACAGAAGAAAGGAATTTATCAGGTAAGCATAAATTATGTTTTTTGGTTGGCTATCGGTTTGAACTGTTCTCCCATCAGCACAATAGCCATATGGCACTTTTGTTGTAGCTAGAGCGCAGATCGGAGAATATTTCAAACTGTTAGCTCAATAAAAGTATTATTTTTCAAGTGGAGGCCAGAGCGTGGGGTATTTGAATTTCAGCGCTACATTAAAAAGTAAGTTGTAGAGCATCTTCATTACAACTGATGAATTTATCTCCATCTAAAATATCGCTAACATTGCATATCTGTTTAGACTAAAGGGAAAGTTTACTATCCCTTTAAGCGAGTCGATCCAGCTAATGAGGACTTACAGCAATGACGTTCAGCAATGTTGTGGAGAAGACTTGGCACAGTTCGGACCCTCACCATTTTGGATGAGAAAAGAATAAAAGTCTGAAGCCTATCACCTTTTCCTGCACAAGAACCGCCGGTGCTTATGCTCTCTTGCATGGAGGTCACGTGATTGGAGGGTCTTTTAAAAAGCTGGTGTTTACGGTTAGAACATTAAGTCACCATCGATAAAGCTACAGCGAAACGCGCCTGGTGACGCGTATTTGGGGGTCTGAGGTAACGACAATGAAATATGCTATACATACCGACAACACTAAGGTCTGTGAATTTATATATTTTTTTACTCACTTTTTACTAATAAAAGCTATGTTTTATAGTTGAAGACCAAAGTGTATGAACTGTTCATTTCTACAAGTCGGAGTATTTGCTTACAAAGTATTACAGTGTATGCATATTTTAAGAAATTGTTACCCAAAAAAGCCTATACTTGGAGATTATTACTGCCTAAAAAAGACTGTTTGAGGTTTCTAATGGAGAGCACCAAATGCAACTTTTCGTCCATGAATATTTATGCTTTTAAGGGTTAAGCACAGGCAGTAATCCCTATTTGGAATCAGTTTCAAATAGCATTTATTCTAAAGCAGCCAGACACTTACATAAATTTACATCTTAATGCAGTTCTTACCACCATGGCATCATGGAGTCAGATGCCTTGTCACTGTCTTAAACTATATTGGGACTTGCACCCAAGTAAAGGAATTGGCTAGGTATAGCACTCCACTCGTAATCTTAAAAATTTTAGCTAACTAAATGCCATATTTGTAATCTTTGCCATTATATACATTAGTATATGTGTACTTTTTTTTTAATCTATCTGTGAAAAGTGTTAAATCCGTGCCTATAGTACTGTTTCTATTACAATGTTATGCCGGCCCACTGGGGTGAACTCTTTTTTTATTTTATTTATTTTTTTAGAACAATTCTAATTAACATCCAACCAGTGTGTATCATATGACACTCTTGAAGTCCAGCCCTTTGAATGCCCTTAGTAAGCCTATGTAGAGAGTGGGTGGAGCTGCTATCTATGTCACAGCCCAGCCCAAAGAGGAAATGAAGGGGGGGTGGAGGAACAGAAGATACCAAGTAGGATTGTAAATCTTGTATTATATATATATATATATATATATATATATATATATATACACACACACACACACACACACACACACACACTTAAAAAAACCATTACTTTAATGTATGTCTCATTACATATTCTTACTGTGACTTTGCATTGTTCATGTTCTTGTAAGGCTTAAAACTAACACATTTCTTTGTTAGCTGTTTGAGGAGATGGTCTGTTTATTATAACTTATGTCTACTATTTATTGTATCTAAAACTTCTGCACCCAACAAGGGTTGTTATCTGACACTGTCTCTTGTAGGTTAGCAAGGGCTTTGACTAATATTACTTTGTATGTTCTCTTTTAATATTGTATGCCTGAACTTCCTCAATAAATAGATGTTCATTAAAAAAAAAAAAAAAAAAAAAAGCAACTCCGCAACATGCCATATGGAGTTACAAACATCCCAGAAGTACACGGCTACCCTTCCTCCCTGCATATACCCATTTGGCACGCAAGAGCTATATTTCTAGCAAGAAAGCTGGCTATACGGTAGCACCGCATGTAAGATTCATATAATACATAAATATTATTGGATGCTATATGAATATTTGTA